>NW_027253969.1:7500-10636 GCF_044704955.1 Pristiophorus japonicus
GTGTTAGTGTGATTTTGTGTGTGCGTGTGAGTGAGTGTGTGTGTGAGTGTGTGTTTGAGTGTGAGTTTGTGTGTGTGAGTGTATGAGTGTGAGTGTGTGTGAGTGTGTGTGGGTGTGAGTGTGAGTGTGTGTGTGAGTGTGTGTGTGTGTGAGTGTGAGTGTGTGTGTGAGTGTGTGAGTGTGAGTGTGAGTGTGTGTGTGAGTGTGAGTGTGTGTGTGAGTGTGAGTGTGTGAGTGTGTGAGTGTGTGAGTTTGTGAGTGTGTGTGTGTGAGTGTGTGTGTGAGTTTGTGTGTGTGAGTGTGAGTGTGTGCGAGTGTGTGTGTGTGTAAGTATGTGAGTGTGAGTGTGTGTGAGTGTGTGTGTGTGAGTGTGTGAGAGTGTGTGTGTGTGAGTGTGTGAGTGTGAGTGTCTGTGAGTGTGTGTGTGTGAGAGAGTGTGTGTGAGCGTGTGTGTGTGAGTGTGAGTGAGTTTGTGAGTGTGTGTGTGTGAGTGTGTGTGTGAGTGTGTGTGAGTGTGTGTGTGTGAGTGTGTGAGTGTGTGTGTGTGTGAGTGTGTGAGTGTATGTGGTTGTGAGTGTGAGTGTGTTTGTGAGTGTGAGTGTGTGAGTGTGTGTGTGAGTGTGTGTGTGAGTGTTTGTGTTTGTGAGTGTGAGTGTGTGAGTGCGTGTGTGTGTAAGTGTGTGTGTGGGTGTGAGTGTGAGTGTGTGTGAGTGTGTGTGGGTGTGGGTGTGAGTGTGAGTGTGAGTGTGTGTGTGTGAGTGTGTGTGTGTGTGAGTGCGTGTGTGTTAGTGTGATTTTGTGTGTGCGTGTGAGTGAGTGTGTGTGTGAGTGTGTGTTTGAGTGTGAGTTTGTGTGTGTGAGTGTATGAGTGTGAGTGTGTGTGAGTGTGTGTGGGTGTGAGTGTGAGTGTGTGTGTGAGTGTGAGTGTGTGTGAGTGTGAGTGTGTGTGTGAGTGTGTGAGTGTGTGGTGTGAGTGTGTGTGTGAGTGTGAGTGTGTGTGTGAGTGTGAGTGTGAGTGTGAGTGTGAGTGTGTGTGAGTGTGAGTGTGTGAGTGAGTGTGTGAGTGTGTGAGTGTGAGTGTGAGTGTGAGTGTGTGTGAGTGTGAGTGTGTGAGTGAGTGTGTGAGTGTGTGAGTGTGAGTGTGTATGTGTGAGTGAGTGGGTGTGAGTGTGAGTGTGAGTGTGTGTGTGAGTCCGTGTGGGTGTGAGTGTGAGTGTGTGTGTGTGTGTGGGTGTGAGTGTGAGTGTGTGTGTGAGTGTGGGTGTGGGTGTGAGTGTGGGTGTGAGTGTGTGAGTGTGAGTGTGAGTGTGTGTGTGTGAGTGCGTGTGAGTGTGAGTGTGAGTGTGTGTGTGTGTGAGTGCGTGTGTATGTGTGAGTGCGCGTGTGTGTGTGTGTGAGTGTGAGTGTGTGTGTGAGTGTGTGTGTGTGCGTGTGTATGTATGAGTGCGTGTGTGTGTGTGTGTGTGTGAGTGCGTGTGTGTGAGTGTGTGAGTGCGTGTGAGTGTGAGTGTGAGTGTGTGTGTGAGTGTGTGTGAGTGCGTGTGTATGTGTGAGTCCGTGTGTGTGTGTGTGTGTGTGAGTGTGTGTGTGTGTGAGTGTGTGTGTGAGTGTGTGTGTGAGTGTGTGTGAGTGTGAGTGTGTGTGTGAGTGTGTGTAAGTGTGAGTGTGTGTGTGAATGTGTGTGAGTGTGTGTCGGTGTGAGTGTGGAGTGTGAGTGTGTGTGAGTGTGTGTGGGTGTGAGTGCGTTAGTGAGTTTGTGAGTGTGAGTGTGTATGTGAGTGTGTGTGGGTGTGTGTGTGAGTGTGAGTGTGTTGTGAGTGTGAGTGTGTGTGAGTGTGCATGGGCGTGTGTGTGAGTGTGTGAGTGTGTTGTGAGTGTGTGTGTGTGTGTGTGAGTGTGTGTGTGAGTGTGTGTGTGGGTGTGAGTGTGTGTGGGTGTGAGTGTGAGTGTGTGTGAGTGTGAGTGTGAGTGTGTGTGGGTGTGAGTGTGTGAGTGTGTGTGTGTGTGGGTGTGAGTGTGAGTGTGAGTTTGTGTGCGTGTGTGTGAGTGCGTGTGTGTGAGTGTGTGTGGGTGTGTGTGTGAGTGTGATTGTGAGTGTGTTGTGAGTGTGTGTGTGAGTGTGTGTGTGAGTGTGAGTGTGAGTGTGTTGTGAGTGTGAGTGTGTGTGAGTGTGTGTGTGGGTGTGAGTGTGAGTGTGCTGTGAGTGTGTGTGTGAGTGTGTGTGTGTGAGTTTGTGTGTGTGTGTGAGTGTGTGAGTGTGTGTTGGTGTGTGTGTGAGTGTGAGTGTGAGTGTGTGTGAGTGTGTGTGTGGGTGTGAGTGTGAGTGTGCTGTGAGTGTGTGTGTGTGTGTGAATGTGTGTGTGAGTGTGTGTGTGGTGTGTGTGTGCTTGTGTGTGTGAGTGCGTGCGCGGGTGTGAGTGTGAGTGTGAGTGTGTGTGAGTGTGAGTGTGGGTGTGGGTGTGGGTGTGAGTGTGTGTGTGAGTGCGTGTGAGTGTGAGTGTGTGTGTGTGTGAGTGTGTGTGTGTGTGAGTGCGTGTGTGTTAGTGTGAGTTTGTGTGTGTGAGTGAGTGTGTGTGTGAGTGTGTGTTTGAGTGTGAGTTTGTGTGAGTGTGTGTGTGAGTGAGAGTGTGTGTGAGTGTGTGTGTGAGTGTGTGAGTGTGAGTGTGTGTGTGAGTGTGTGTGTGAGTGTGAGTGTGAGTGTGTGTGTGAGTGTGTGTGTGAGTGTGAGTGTGAGTGTGTGTGAGTGTGAGTGTGTGAGTGAGTGTGTGAGTGTGAGTGTGTGTGTGAGTGTGTGTCTGAGTGTGTGTGAGTGTGAGTGCGAGTGTGTGTGTGAGTGTGAGTGTGAGTGTGAGTGTGAGTGTGAGTGTGTGTGAGTGTGAGTGTGTGTGTGTGTGTGAGTGTGAGTGTGTGTGTGAGTGTCAGTGTGAGTGTGAGTGTGAGTGTGAGTATGTGTGAGTGTGAGTGTGTGTGAGTGTGTGTGTGGTTGTGAGTGTGAATGTGCTGTGAGTGTGTGTGTGTGTGTGAGTTGAGTGTGTGTGTGAGTGTGTGTGTGAGTGTGTGTGTGAGTGTGAGTGTGAGTGTGTTGTGAGTGTGAGTGTGTGTGAGTGTGTGTGTGGGTGTGTGTGTGTGTGAGTGT
>NW_027253970.1:0-73838 GCF_044704955.1 Pristiophorus japonicus
ATGGGAGAGAGATGGGGGGGGGGGGGGGGGGGGGGGGGGTATGGAGAGAGATGGGGGGGTATGGGAGAGAGATGGGGGGGTATGGGAGATGGGGGGGGGGGTAAGAGAGATGGGGGGTATATGGGAGAGAGATGGGGGAGGGTATGGGAGAGAGATGGGGGGGGTATGGGAGAGAGATGGGGGGGTATGGGAGAGAGTGGGGGGGTATGGGAGAGAGATGGGGGGGTATGGGAGAGAGATGGGGGGGTATGGGAGAGAGATGGGGGGTATGGGAGAGAGATGGGGGGGTATGGGAGAGAGATGGGGGGGTATGGGAGAGAGATGGGGGGTATGGGAGAGAGATGGGGGGTATGGGAGAGAGATGGGGGGGTATGGGGAGAGAGATGGGGGGTATGGGAGAGAGATGGGGGTATGGGAGAGAGATGGGGGGTAGGGAGAGAGATGGGGGGGTATGGGAGAGAGATGGGGGGTCTGGGAGAGAGATGGGGGGGTATGGGAGAGAGATGGGGGGATGGGAGAGATGGGGGGGTATGGGAGAGAGATGGGGGGTATGGGAGAGAGATGGGGGGGTATGGGAGAGAGATGGGGGGGTTGGGAGAGAGATGGAGGGGTATGGGAGAGAGATGGGGGGTATGGGAGAGAGATGGGGGGTATGGGAGAGAGATGGGGGGTATGGGAGAGAGATGGGGGGTATGGGAGAGAGATGGGGGGGTATGGGAGAGAGATGGGGGGGTATGGGAGAGAGATGGGGGGGTATGGGAGAGAGATGGGGGGGTATGGGAGAGAGATGGGGGGGTATGGGAGAGAGATGGGGGGGTATGGGAGAGAGATGGGGGGGTATGGGAGAGAGATGGGGGGGTATGGGAGAGAGATGGGGGGGTATGGGAGAGAGATGGGGGGGTATGGGAGAGAGATGGGGGGGTATGGGAGAGAGATGGGGGGGTATGGGAGAGAGATGGGGGGGTATGGGAGAGAGATGGGGGGGTATGGGAGAGAGATGGGGGGGTATGGGAGAGAGATGGGGGGGTATGGGAGAGAGATGGGGGGGTATGGGAGAGAGATGGGGGGGTATGGGAGAGAGATGGGGGGGTATGGGAGAGAGATGGGGGGGGTATGGGAGAGAGATGGGGGGGTATGGGAGAGAGATGGGGGGGTATGGGAGAGAGATGGGGGGGTATGGGAGAGAGATGGGGGGGTATGGGAGAGAGATGGGGGGGTATGGGAGAGAGATGGGGGGGTATGGGAGAGAGATGGGGGGGTATGGGAGAGAGATGGGGGGGTATGGGAGAGAGATGGGGGGGTATGGGAGAGAGATGGGGGGGTATGGGAGAGAGATGGGGGGGTATGGGAGAGAGATGGGGGGGTATGGGAGAGAGATGGGGGGGTATGGGAGAGAGATGGGGGGGTATGGGAGAGAGATGGGGGGGTATGGGAGAGAGATGGGGGGGTATGGGAGAGAGATGGGGGGGTATGGGAGAGAGATGGGGGGGTATGGGAGAGAGATGGGGGGGTATGGGAGAGAGATGGGGGGGTATGGGAGAGAGATGGGGGGGTATGGGAGAGAGATGGGGGGGTATGGGAGAGAGATGGGGGGGTATGGGAGAGAGATGGGGGGGTATGGGAGAGAGATGGGGGGGTATGGGAGAGAGATGGGGGGGTATGGGAGAGAGATGGGGGGGTATGGGAGAGAGATGGGGGGGTATGGGAGAGAGATGGGGGGGTATGGGAGAGAGATGGGGGGGTATGGGAGAGAGATGGGGGGGTATGGGAGAGAGATGGGGGGGTATGGGAGAGAGATGGGGGGGTATGGGAGAGAGATGGGGGGGTATGGGAGAGAGATGGGGGGGTATGGGAGAGAGATGGGGGGGTATGGGAGAGAGATGGGGGGGTATGGGAGAGAGATGGGGGGGTATGGGAGAGAGATGGGGGGGTATGGGAGAGAGATGGGGGGGTATGGGAGAGAGATGGGGGGGTATGGGAGAGAGATGGGGGGGTATGGGAGAGAGATGGGGGGGTATGGGAGAGAGATGGGGGGGTATGGGAGAGAGATGGGGGGGTATGGGAGAGAGATGGGGGGGTATGGGAGAGAGATGGGGGGGTATGGGAGAGAGATGGGGGGGTATGGGAGAGAGATGGGGGGGTATGGGAGAGAGATGGGGGGGTATGGGAGAGAGATGGGGGGGTATGGGAGAGAGATGGGGGGGTATGGGAGAGAGATGGGGGGGGAGGGAGAGAGATGGGGGGGGAGGGAGAGAGATGGGGGGGGAGGGAGAGAGATGGGGGGGGAGGGAGAGAGATGGGGGAGAGAGAGAGAGAGAGAGAGAGAGAGAGAGAGCGCAAGGGGACATCGGGCAGCCTGTTGAACATTTTCCAGGCGACCTCACCACGGATGGGCTCAGTGTCTGGATTCTGGAACATTGCGAATTTCTCAAGCTGTACTGCAAAGCTCCTCCTAACCAGTTCAGGCACCCAAAGCATTATTTCAAATTGTTTTTTCCCTACCAAGAGAACTGAGTTTCCAACTAAAAACAATTCAGCTAGCAACAAACAGCCACAGGGTGGCACCAAAAACCCACTGAACTAAGGAAAGGAAAATCCATTTGCATTACTCAAGCTCGTACCCAGTAATTAAAAATACTCATGCACAAAAAAGCTTCAACAGGCTTAATGTTTAATAACAAATTCCATTTAAAGAGTCACTTATATTAGGTTGAGGGATAAAGAAATGCACATCTGTGCACTAGATTCACAATAATCAGACACTGCTAGCAGCAAAATACTGGTTCCATCACTTGTAACAAAGCCTATTTGACAAAGGAGTTTCAGATGTCAAACCCATCTCTACCATCTGGAAATTAGAATAGGGTATTTTTTTTTTTCCATGAAAGATTGAACCCAGACATGACCAATGCTATCCAAAAACATTGGTCTTGAAGAATGCACAAGCAGCAGTGGAATAAATCACAGAACAGCTCAGGATATATTGGAGTCCTGACACCTCTCCCAGGTAAAGGAATTATTTTCTGAAGCTAAATGTGGAATGTTTTCCTGCACTATGAATCCAAAGAATTTGCCTCGTATCTCTGGCAGGGAGCAGGAATGTGATTAAATGCTGTGCTCTCTCGAATGAGGAGGCAATGCCCTCGTCCCAAGGCCTCACACAATATACAAGCCAGAAACCCAAGCTTGTTAGAGCACACCATTACAGAATCCTGAAATTCTGGGGGCCAATACACCAAATGTAATGTTTCCCTCTCCTACCCCCCACTATGGCCTAGTGGGTAAAGACACCGTTTGGCAAGTACTCAGCAATTGTAATAACATAAGAAATAGGAACAGGAGTAGGCCATGCGGCCCCTCGAGCCTGCTTCGCCATTCAATAAGATCATGGCTGATCTGATCATGGACTCGGCTCCACTTCCCCGCCCGCTCCCCATAACCTTATCGTTTAAGAAACTGTCTATTTCTGTCTTAAATTTATTTAATATCCCAGCTTCCACAGCTCTCTGAGGCAACGAATTCCACAGATTAACAACTCTCAGAAGAAATTCCTCGTCATCTCCGTTTTAAATGGGTGGCCCCTTATTCTAAGATCATGCCCTCTAGTTCTAATCTCCCCCATCAGTGGAAACATCCTCTCTGCATCCACCTTGTCAAGCCCCTTATAATCTTACACGTTTCGATAAGATCACCTCTCATTCTTCTGAATTCCAATGAGCAGAGGCCCAACCTAGTCAACTTTTCCTCGTAAATCAACCCCCCCATCCCTGGAATCAACCTAGTGAACCTTCTCTGAACTGCCTCCAAAGCAAGTATATCTTTTCGTAAATATGGAAACCAAAACTGCATGCAGTATTCCAGGTGTGGCCGCACCAATACTCTGTATAGCTGTAGCAAGACTTCCCTGCTTTTATACTCCATCCCCTTTGCAACAAAGGCCAAAATACTATTGGCCTTCCTGATCACTTGCTGTACCTGCATACGATCCTTTTGTGTTTCATGCACAAGTACCCCCAGGTCCTGCTGTACTGCAGCACTTTGCAATCTTTCTCCATTTAAATAATAACTTGCTCCTGGATTTTTTCTGCCAAAGTGCATGACCTCACACTTTCCAACATTATACTCCATCTGCCAAATTTTTGCCCAATCATTCAGCCTGTCTCTGTCCTTATGCAGATTTTTTTGTGTCCTCCTCACACATTGCTTTTCATCCCATCTTTTGCAGCGTCAGCAAACTTGGCTACGATACACTCGGTCCCTTCTTCCAAGTCGTTAATATAGATTGTAAATAGTTGGGGTCCAAGCACTAATGGTTTGAAATAAGTCTCAAACAAAATGGACTGAAGGTGAACACTGCCTACACAAACAGTAACTTTAAAATCCATTAAGAGGAATAATGCTAACTGCAGTTCCTTCAAGTTTGAATTTCTGGCACTGAAATAGGCTGAAATGTTTTGAACATCTCATTGCCAGTCCATTTATAACACATACTGACTATAATTCCTTTTGGAGAAGAACAGTGGTGTTGAGATGCCCAATATAATTTTCAGTGAGCACAGAAGTGGTTCAAGCCTACTGACTTTCCTAGCCATAGCTTCAGAGGTAAGAGTAGTGTAAAGGCAAACATCTTGACCCAGATGATTTAAAAGACTACAGTGAAACATTTCCTTCAGTAACAATAAGAGTGGATGTAACTACAACTGGAGGAGGGAGTCACCCGAAATCATAAAGCTATCTAGAAAATTGAAATCGCACGCAGGATTGCTATACAGGTAGGACAGAAGCACCTTAGCCCCATTCACCAATTCTGCTCATTCGCTGGAAAGAAACAGGAATCCTTTGTGCACCTGCACAGCTGGCCAGGCCACTTTGGGGCTGACACAAGATTACATTTCCTGGAAGGAATTTCACTGGCTAGACATGGTCAGAGATGTCAAGCTGGTGTCAGAGTTGTGAATGGTACAACTTGTAAAACATACCTGTAAATACATATCAAAGCCCAACTGGTCGGAATCAAGACATCTGCAACCATGGAAGTTGGATTTCCTGACACTGGACAGAGCACCAAGTAGGCAAGAACATGTTGCACATTTACAGATCACATGATATATGCCATCAATATGTCACGCTCAACCCTCCATGATCATAATAAAAGGCCCTGTCGACAAATTCGTATTGTAGTATTAATACCCAAGATTCCACTCTGACCAGGTCACTGAATTTGACTCAAAGACCATCAGGGAGTTGTTAAAATTGTGGAGGGTTAACATAATTCTTACCACCTCATACTACCTGACTAGAGCTGGCCAGTGAAAATATTTCAACTGGATACCATTGGACATGTTTGAGACACAGGAAGACAAAAAGTTTAGGCACCAGATTGAATGTTGGCTGGATTTGGGTCACAGCTATAACACACTTGATTCTACCACATGGTTGTGAATGATGTTTGGGAGAAGTGCCTACTTCGTCATTCACCAAGCAACAACTAATGTAACAATCAGCAGCTGATTGATGGGTAGAAAGGCACAAAGAATACCTGCAGCAGGGAAATTGGAAAAACAAGGTGGTCAGGCAAGACTCACTACTGCTAGACAGAAAATCAGATTCAGATAGTCTCAATTCTAAGACTATTTTTGGTAGTCAATATTCAACATTGGAACTGCCACATTTTGCGTATTTTTGTGCGCGCTTTTAAAAAACATTTAAAAAAAAGGGGGGGGGGGGGGGGAAGGAAGAGAATATATTCCCACTGCATGAATACTGAAATCAAAATGGGAGTAATCTAGAATCCATGCATCACTGCCACAAAGGCCCAATATGCTCAAGATATGAACAGTCAGATTCGCTCATTTGCTGGTGCATTAGTTTTCTAGGTCAGAGGGTTATGGTTTAACCCCTATATCAAGACATGAGCATGTAATTCAGGGCAATGCTCCACATAGTACTGAAGTGGTGCTGCACTGTCAAAGATGCAGTCCTTCACAAGATGTTAAATTGGGGTTACATGTGAATCTTCTGGTGGTTCAAGTAGACATTAAATATTCCATTGCACTATTCAAAAGAACAGGTAATGTTTCCAGTGTCCTGGCAAAAGTTCTTCCCCCTACCAATACCATTAAAAAGATTTTCAGTCCAGAGTGCCACAGACAAAAAGTCATGTGTTGAAGAGGAGTGTTGTCAGTGTTGGAAACTGGAACATTATCCACCTACAGCATCAAGCACTCAGATAGCCATTCCATGTGCTCTATTTGGCAGTGACAAGTGGAGTTTTGCATGGATCTAATCTGGAGTTCTTGCTGGTCATACTTCATAAATGATAGGAAAAAGGACATTTCAACAACAACTAGTATTTCTTTACCACCTTTAACACAGTAAAACGTCCCAAAGTTCGTTACAGGAGCGTAATCAGACAAAAATTGACAAGTCAAAGGAAAAGATATCAGGACAGTCTTGGTCAAGAGGTAGGTTTTAAAGGAGAATCTTAAAGAGAGAGGTGGAGAGTCAGAAAGGTTTGGGAAGGGAATTCCAGAGCTCAGGGCCTAGACGGCTGAAGGAACAGGAAGTGGGGATTACACAAAAGACCAGTGTTGGAGGAAAGCAAAGTTCTCTGTAGGTTGTAGGGCTGGAGAAGGTTACAGAGATAGTATTGTGTTCCTAACAAAGATGAGATTGCAAACAGGGAGGTTAAAGTAACAGTGACCTCCGTCTTTATTAAGACACTCCAGAGTGAGTAACAGGCATTAGGGGCCGACTTATACACAGTGCTCCCAAAGGATGCTGGGATCCCTTGCGACTTCAGGGGATGCACCCTCTGGTGGCGGAACATGGCAGTGCATGGTTTACAGATACACAACATCACTCCCCCCCCACAAAGTCAAAGTGAAAACTATTTAGAAGGCGAGGCAGTCGGGAGCCTTTCTTTCCCTGGTGGACTGCCTCGGTACAAATATCTGTTCTGGTGTGTAGGCTGTGCCCTCGCTGGGCTGGCGTGTTGTTGGCCCTGCATGGCTGCAGGGGGAGCCTGGCCTTTCTGGGCTATTGGGAGTGATGGGTTTGATTTCCTGGTCCGGCGTGGTGTCGTTGATCCTTTGGGTGTGTGTTGTGGGCTCGAAAAAGGTGGTGTCTGTTGTGGGTTGTTCAGGGCAGTCTGAACTGATGGTCCAGGTGCTTTCTGCAAATTTGTCCATTGTCCAGTTTGGCTACAAACACCCTATTCCTTTCTTTAGCTATCACCGTGGATCCACTTGGAACCAAGTCCATAGTTTAGCACATACACAGGGTCATTCAGATCAATTTCCCATGACACAGTGGCGCGACCATCGTTTACATTTTGTTGCTGCCGCCTGCTCTCTACCTAATCATGCAGGTTGGGGTGAACCAGCGAGAGTCTGGTTTTAAGTGTCCTTTTCATGAGTAGCAGCCAGGGGCAACCCTTTGAGCAAGTGGGGTCTCGTGCGGTAGCTGAGCAGTACTCGGGACAGCCGGGTTTGGAGTGAGCCTTCTGTGACTCATTTAAGGCTCTGTTTGATAGTTTGGACTGCCCGCTCTGCCTGCCCATTGGAGGCTGGTTTAAACGGGGCCGAGGTGACATGTTTGATCTCATTGCGGGTCATGAATTCTTTAAATTCGGCACTGGTGAAACATGGCCCGTTGTCACTGACCAATATGTCAGGCAGGCAGTGGGTGGCAAACATGGCCCTCAGGCTTTCAATGGTGGCGGTGGCGGTGCTTCCCGACATTATTTCACATTCAATCCATTTTGAAAAAGCAACCACCACCACCAGGAACATTTTAGCGAGAAATGGGCCCGCATAGTCGACATGGATCTTTGACCATGGTCTGGGGGGCCAGGACCACAAACTTAGTGGTGTCTCTCTGGGCACGTTGCTCAACTGAGCACATGCTGCATTGCCATACACAGGACTCTAAGTCAGAGTCGAGACCGGGCCACCACAAGTGGGATCTGGCTATCACTTTCATCATTACTATGCCCGGGTGTGTGCTGTGGAGATCCGAGATAAACATCTCCCTGTCCTTTTTGGGTAGCACTACGCAGTTACCCCACAACAGGCGTTCTGCCTGAATGGACAGCTCGTCCTTTCGCCGCTGGAACGGCTTGATTAGCTCTTGTATTTCAACTCCAGCTCACATGCAGTACAGTTTTTTTTTTAACTAGGGATAGCAGAGGATCATGGCTGGCCCAAGTCCTAATCTTGAGGGCCGTGACAGGTGATTTATCATTTTCAAACGCTTCCATGACCATCAACAAGTCTGTGGGCTGCGCCACCATCAACAAGTTTTCAGGCTGCGCCATTTCCACCCCCGTGGTGGGCAATGGTAGCCGACAGAGCATCCGCACAGTTCTCGGTGCCTGGCCTGTGGCGGATGATATAGTTATACGCTGATAGCACGAATGCCCAACTTTGTATGCGGGCTGAGGCATTAGTATTTATCCCCTTGTTTTCAGCGAACAGGGATAGGAGAGGCTTGTGATCGGTTTCCAGTTCAAATTTGAGGCCAAACAAGTACTGATGCATTTTCTTTACCCCGAACATACATGCTAATGCCTCTTTCTCAATCATGCTGGAGGCCCTCTCAGCCTAAGACAAGCTCCTGGAGGCATAGGCGATAGGTTGCGACTTCCCCGCAACGTTAGCTTGTTGTAATACACACCCGACTCCGTACAGCGACGCATCATATGCTAGCACAAGTCTTTTACACGGGTTATACAATACAAGCAGCTTGTTGGAGCATAAAATGTTTCTGGCTTTCTCAAAAGCAAATACTTGTTTTTTTTCCCCCACACCCAGTTCTCACCTTTATGCAATAACACATGTAGGGGCTCCAAGAGGGTGCGCTTAACCCCGGTAGGAAGTTAACAAAATAGTGGAGTCGTCCCAGGAACTACCACAGCTCCGCGACGTTCTGAGGCCTGATAGCATTCGGCCCAGACGCCAAGACAGAGGCTGTCCGCCGCGATCTTTCTCCCCAAAAACTCCACTCCTGTTGCCATGAATCGCATTTCGACCTCTTCAGCCGCAGCCCTACGCGATCCAGGTTTTATCGGTGCTCGATGGTGTCCCGACCCATGACCAATATGTCTCCTGAAAAACCACCGTGCGTGGTACCGACTTGAGTAGGCTCTCCATGTTTCTCTGGAAGATAGCTGCAGCCGACCGAATTCCAAACGGGCATCTGTTGTAGATGAACAGTCCCTTGTGCGTGTTGATGCAGGTGAGGCCCTTCGAAGATTCCTCCAACTCCTGCGTCATGTAGGCCGAAGTCAGGTCGAGCTTCGTGAACATCTTGCCTCGGGCCAACGTCGCAAATAGGTCGTCTGCCTTAGGGAGCGGGTATTGGTCCTGTAGCGAGAAACGATTAATAGTTACTTTATAATCGCCGCAAATCCTGACCGTGCCATCACTTTTGAGTACTGGAACAATTGGGCTGGCCCACTCGCTGAATTCCACTGGGGAGATGATGCCCTCGTGTTGCAGCCTGTCCAGCTCAATTTCCACTCTCTCCTTCATCATGTGAAATACCACTCGCGCTTTGTGGTGAAAGGGTTGTGCCTCTGGGACCAAGTGGATCCGCACCTTTGCCCCAGAAAAGTTTCCAATGCCTGGCTCAAAAAGGGAAGGAAATTTGTTAAGAACTTGGGTGCATGATGCCTCATCGACATGTGATAGCGCTCGGATGTCATCCCAGTTCCAGCGGATTTTGCCCAGCCAGCTCCTTCCAAGCAGTGTGGGGCCATCACCCAGGACAATCCAGAGTGGCAGTTCGTGCACCGTGCCCTCGTAGGTGACCTTGACCATGGTGCTGCCCAGGACAGTGATAAGCTCTTTGGTGCATGTTCTTAGTTTCGTGTGGATGGGGCTCAGGGCTGGTCTGAGTGCCTTGTTGCACCACAGTCTCAAACATCTTTTTACTCATGATGGATTGGCTAGTGCCAGTGTCCAGTTCCATGGCAACGGGTAAGCCATTCAATTTTACATTTAGCATTATAGGTGGGCATTTCGTCGAAAATGTGTGCACCCAGTGTACTTCAGCATCTGCCTCCTCTGAGGCTCGAAATTGCTTTGATCCACCTTGGACCGATCTTCCTCTGCCACGTGGTGGTTAGCAGGTTTTGCAGAGCTTGCAGCTCGTCTGCAAGCTCGTTGGAGATGCCCCATTGTCCCACAGCTCTTGCAAACATACCCTTTGAAGCGGCATGAATAGGCTGAATGGAAGCCTCCACAACACCAAGGTGTGAATTGCCTTGCATTCATCCTTTGTTGTGGACTCAGTCATCTGGGTCACCTCAGGCCTGTTGGCAGTTGCAGACTCGTGGTTTCTGCCCTGTACATTTCTGCTCGCAAACACAGTTCCAGTTAATTTATGAACATTGCTAGCACTTGTGTGCTGAGAGATTTGTTTGGTGTTATCACTGGTGGACATAAACGCCTGTGCTATTGCAATGGCCTTACTGAGGGTCGGTGTCTCTACAGTCAAAAGTTTTCGTAGGATGGTCTCGTGACCAATGCCCAGTACAAAAAAGTCTGAGCATCTGCTCCAGTAGCCATCAAACTCACATTGTCCTGCAAGTCGCCTTAGCTCGACGACGTAGCTCGCCACTTCCTGACCTTCAGATCGCTGGCAAGTGTAGAACCGATACCTCGCCATCAACAAACTCTCCGTCGAGTTAAGATGCTCCTGAACCAATGTACACAGCTCCTCATACGACCTATCTGTGGGTTTCACCAGAGCCAGAAGACTTTTCATGAGGCTGTAGGTCAGTGCCCCGCAGACCGTGAGGAGGACCGCTCTCCTTTTTGCAGCGCTTCCTTCTCAGTCCAGCTCGTTGGCTACAAAGTACTGTTCTCACCGTTCGACATAGGCTTCCCAGTAGTCACCCTCCCGAGAATTTCTCCAGGATGCCCACAGTTTGCTGCATCTTTGCATTGGATTCATATACTCGTCGCCAGTTATTGTGTTCCAAACACAGATGAGACTGCACTCAGGGAGGTTAAAGTAACAGTGACCTCAGTCTTTATTAAGACACTCCAGAGTGAGGAACAGGCCTTCGGGGCCAGCTTATATACAGTGCTCCCAACGGATGCTGGGATCCTTTGGGACTTCAGGGGATGCACTCCCTGGTGGCAGAACATGGGAGTGCATGCGTTACAGATACACAACAGATAGGGAGGAACAAGGCCATGTAGGTCAGCGAGCACAGCGGTAATGAGTAAATGGGACTTGGTTTGAATTAGGATATAGGCAGTAGAGTTTTGCATGAGCTCATGTTTATGGAGGCTGTTAGATGGGAGACCAGCCAGGAGAGCATTGGAAGAGTCAATTCTGGAGGCAACAAAAGCATGTATGAGGGTTGAACAGCAGATCAGCTGAGGCAGGGGCGGAGATGGGTAATATTATTTAGGAGGAAGTAGGCGGTCTTTGCGATGGGAGAGTATGAGATCGGAAGCTCAGCTCAGGGTCAAATAGGCTGCTGAGGTTGCAAACAGTCTGGTTCAGCCCAAGACAGTGGGATGGAATCAGTGGCGAGGTAACAGTTTGTGGCAGAGGCCGAAGATAATTGATTAGTCTTCAAAATAGGAGGGGGCCAAGGATAGATCCGTGGAGGTCTCGAGCTGATGATGCGGGAAGAGAAGCTATTGCAGGAGATTCTATGGATATGAGAACCAGATGAGGGTGGTCCCACTCAGTTGGAAACAGAGGCAAAGCTTTGGAGGATGATAGTATGGTCAACCATGTCAAGAGCAGCAGAAAGGTCATGAATGATACGAACTTCTTGCATATTACTAATGACATTGTGCTTTGTGGTTTTATTACGTGCAAAGTTAAACATCCTATAATCTAGCCCAACATGTATCTTAATCCCAACCATTCAATTCTATTTTTTTCTCATCAACAAACCAAGTGAAATGGTCAATTTAATAAATACTACAGGTAGTTCTGCGTTGTGGATCTACAATCATTTAGAACTGGTGCAAAAATGTTCAAATTAATTTCATAAGTTATAAAAAAAGTAGAGTCCAACTTTATAACTCGTCCTCTCATCAAGTATACTTGGGTGTACACCATATTCCCTTTGGCAGTGCACATTGATAGGCGTAGTAAATGTTTTTGGAAAAGGACGAAGTGGCAACAAGAGGCCAAAACTAGTCACAGAAACATAGAATATAGAAAATAGGTGCAGGAGTAGGCCATTCGGCCCTTCGAGCCTGCACCACCATTCAATAAGATCATGGCTGATCATTCACCTCAGTACCCTTTCCTGCTTTCTCTCCATACCCCCTGATCCCTTTAGCCATAAGGGCCATATCTAACTCCCTCTTGAATATATCCAAACGAACTGGCATCAACAATGCTCTGCGGCAGGGAATTCCACAGGTTAACAACTCTGAGTGAAGAAGTTTCTCCTCATCGCAGTCCTAAATGGCTTACCCCTTATCCTTAGACTGTGACCCCTGGTTCTGGCCTTCGCCAACATCGGGAACATTCTTCTTGCATCTAACCTGTCCAGGCCCGTCAGAATTTTATATGTTTCTATGAGATCCACTCTCATTCTTCTAAATTCCAGTGAATAAAGGCCCAGTCAATCCAGTCTCTCCTCATATGTCAGTCCTGCCATCCCAGGAATCAGTCTGGTGAACTCCCAGTCTGGCTGCACTCCCTCAATAACAAGAACGTCCTTCCTCAGATTAGGAGACCAAAACTGAACACAATATTCCAGGTGAGGCCCCACTAAGGCCCTGTACAACTGCAGTAAGACCTCCCTGCTCCTATATTCAAATTCCCTAGCTATGAAGGCCAACATGCCATTTGCCGCCTTCACCGCCTGCATGCCAACTTTCAATGACTGATGTACCATGACACCCAGGATTCACTGCACCTCCCCTTCTCCTAATCTGTCGCCATTCAGATAATATTCTGCCTTTCTGTTTTTGCCACCAAACTGGATAACCTCACATTTATCCACATTATACTGCAGCTGCCATGCATTTGCCCACTCACCTAACCTGTCCAAGTCATCCTGCAGCCTCTGAGCATCCTCCTCACAGCTCACACCGCCACCCAGCTTAGTGTCATCTGCAAACTTGGAAATATTACACTCAATTCCATCATCTAAATCATTAATGTATATTGTAAAGAGCTAGGACCCCAGCACTGAGCCCTGCGGCATTCCACTACTCACTGCCTGCCATTCTGAAAAGGACCAGTTTATCCCGACTCTCTGCTTACTGTCGATCAACCAGTTCTCTATCCACATCAGTACATTACCCCCAATACCATGTGTTTTAATTTTGCACACCAATCTCGTGTGGGACCTTGTCAAATGCCTTTTGAAAGTCCAAATATACCACATCCACTGGTTCTCCCTTGTCCACTCTACTAGTTCCATCCTCAAAAAATTCTAGAAGATTTGTCAAGCATGATTTCCCTTTCATAAATCCATGCTGACTCAGACCGATCCTGTCACTGCTTTCCAAATGCCAAAGCCTAACCGGTCTATAATTTCCCATTTTCTCTCTCCCTCCTTTTTTAAAAAGTGGCGTTACATTAATCTACCCTCCAGTCCATAGGAACTGATCCAGAGTCGATAGACTGTTGGAAAATGATCACCAATGCATCCACTATTTCTAGGGCCACTTCCTTAAGTACTTTGGGGTGCAGACTATCAGGCCCTGGGGATTTATCAGCCTTCAATCCCATCCATTTCCCCAAGACAATTTCCTGACTAATAAGGATTTCCTTCAGTTCCTCCTTCTCGCTAGACCCTCGGTCCCCGAGTATTTCCGGGAGATTATTTGTGTCTTCCTTCGTGAAGACAGAATCAAAGTATTTGTTCAATTGGTCTGCCATTTCTTTGTTCCCCATTATAAATTTTCCTGATTCTGACTGCAAGGGACCTACGTTTGTCTTCACTAATCTTTTTCTCTTCACATATGTATAGAAGCTTTTGCAATCAGTTTTTATGTTCCCAGCAACCTTCCTCTCCTACACTATTTTCCCCCTCATAATTAAACCCTTAGTCCTCTGTTGAATTCTAAATTTCTCCCAGTCCTCAGGTTTGCTGCTTTTTCTGGCCAATTTATATGCCTCTTCCTTGGATTTAACATTATCCCTAATTTCCCTTGTTAGCCACGGTTGAGCCACCTTCCCAGTTTTATTTTTGCTCCAGACAGGGTTGTACAATTGTTGAAGTTCATCCATGTGATCTTTAAATGTCTGCCATTGCCTATCCACCGTCAACCCATTAAGTATCATTCGCCAGTCTATTCTAGCCAATTCACGTCTCATACCATCAAAGTTACTTTTCCTTAATTTCAGGACCCTAGTCTCTGAATTAACTGTGTTACTCTCCATCTTAATAAAGAATTCTACCATATTATGGTCACTCTTCCCCAAGGGGCCTCACACAAGATTGCTAATTAGTCCTTTCTCATTACACATCACCCAATCTAGGATGGCCAGCCCTCTAGTTGGTTTCTCGACATGGCTATTGTTGTTCATTTCAATATGGCTGCTTCAATCCAAAGACAGAAAAGGTACATCCATAGAATAAGATCGTAATCTTAAATCCTGAGAGCAGAGTGTGACTGCAGGGTTTAGTAGCTCAATGAATTAACCTTGCAATAGTCTTGAGAAGTTTTTTATTTCTGTCTAGATTTGATCCAATCCCAGTAGTGAATAGCAATGTGCTCTCATACAATGCAACCCAGATCCTCCAATTTTTAAAAAATCCCTCCAAAATTGTTGGCATATCATAGCACACAAACATCAAAGTCCTTCTGCGGAACACAGCAAAACATAATGCTGCAAATCCACAATTCTCTCATACTACAAAGCACCTAATCCCAACCATATTGGTAGAGAGAGATGCTGAGCGGAGCCCAAAACGTTCCTCACAGGAAAAAAAGGAAAAGGAAAATGGTGGAAGAATAATTTCCAAGCTCTTGCATGGCTTCCAATGCCTGGTTTGCACCCTGCAATCAGGCTGATTTACAAGGAAAATGCACGGAGACTGAGGGAAGGGTGGGGAAAAATAACTGAAAATAAATATCTAATAATCTTTCCCAAGATTAAAACACGGGTTTTTCCTTACCTGTTGATGAAATAAGAGTGAACAGCTCCCGCAACGATGGAATAATGGCTGCAGTTTGAGTTCGCCAGATTCTCTGCAACAATCCGCTTACTTTGTTCACTTGGTCCAGGAATTCCACTATTTCATCTTCCTCTTTTGATCCACACTGGAACTGCCCTATACTTCTAACAAGTTGCTGGCAGAACACTATTTGAAACTTCCCACTGGGAATACACTGAGGAAATTCAGCAAGTAGTTTACTAATGCTGGCACACAGCTTTGATCCAGGTTTCTTGCACACTATTCGGAGAAGCTCAATTTGAAGGGCATGAAATACTTCATCAGAAGAATTGTCTTGAATATATTTCAATCCTAGCTGAATGTACTCTAAAATGTCAACGTTTCTTATGCTCAATGTTCCATAACCATCTTGCACTAGTTTCAAGATAAACCTCACGTTAAAAAAACTCTCAAACTCTGCATTGTGGTTCTGAGCAAAGGCCTCGAGAACCTCTTTGCCCACATCCTTTTTGAACTTTGTGTCACCCAAGAGAATGAGCTTTGTAGACAACTCAAACATAGCCCAACACTGCTTACTGTCGAGAGGTTGCTTTGCTGCCTCTAAAACACGTCTCACAAGGATATGCTTTACAGAAGTTGGATGGTGGGACAACATCATGGCTTCTAATATCTTGTCCATGTCTTTGGAATCTTAAAAACAAAAAGATCTGCATTAATTCCAATTTCTCTCTATTATACCCTTACAAATGTATTAAAATTCACATATACTATAAAAAGGATATCCACACACACATCTTTGAATGCCTTCAATGAGATCTTCAAATCTGTTAAAATTGATAACAGTGGTGCAAAGATAGGATGTCACATATTTGATGATGGCTCTCTACTGCCTGAGCCAATCTCATTCAGGAGGAAGGGGATGGTGAGGTGCTCCAACTGTACTCAGCACTTCAGGGCTGTGGGAAAAAGTCTATCAGCCACTATTTCCATTTCTGATTGCTATTCAGTAACCCTGCTAGGCATGCATATACGTGGATATCAAGTGAGACAGGGTACAGTTCAACTACGTTGTGTTTCTGCCAACCACATCTCAAGATGCTACCAGCGCTCAAAGAATGGAATTGCCACTTGTACAGGATACTAGAACGTTGGGAACCACACAAGTTTTAAATAACTACTACCAGGAGATAAATAAAATTACATTTCAGTGCAACTACTTCAAGTTATGTGTACTCAAGTTCATAAATGAGTGCATCTGATGGAAAATACTTAGTAAACGAAAACAGTCTAGTAATTGCATGCTTAGGACGAAAGACTATTTTCTGGTGCAGTACAAACTGAATTATGACTTTCAGATAGAAAAACTAATTCCAAGAAGCAATTTGCATTGTTCAAGTCAAATTATACAGATGTTCCAAGTAGCTCTGGATTAGCAACAACATTTTACAAGGCGCATATTTCAACAGGCCTTAATAATATCAAATGTGAGGTTACACTGCTGTGCACTAATTGTGGAACAGAAAAGTAGTGTGTTCAGTTCAGACTATTTTGCAATAATTACCAGATTTGAAGCCAAATGTTAATAATGCATTAGAGATCATTTCAATTTCTAGCTCATTGGTACCCTGAATATAGGTCAAAACAAAAGTAATTCCTATACCTAGATATAAAAGGAATGAAGATAGGTATAGCTTACAGAATATTTCACATTAAAATAATTTATCACCAGTCTGATCAACTAATAGTCTGATTTTCCCAACTTCAGGTTTTCATTAAACAACTTCAGCTGCCTCGTAGAGTATATCTGCAACTGCAGTTTGACCAAACTTCTTCAGTAGGTGAAATTGTTCTTTTTCCCCTTCCATGCATCTGGAGGTAAACAGATTTACAGATTATCTTCAAAAGGATAGGGTTCAAAGAAAAACAAGGGTATGTTGGATTCAAAATGGAGAGAAAGAGAGAGAGAGAGAGAGAGAGAGAGAGAGAGAGAGAGAGAGAGAGAGAGAGGAACATGATAGTCTGTAAAATGCTTAGAATCATAATTAATATGGATGCAACAGCAAGCAAGCTACTCGATTTGAAATGTGGGTGCAGAATGGACCGTATAAAGTTTAACAAGTCTGAAGAGAAACTAGTGTCAAAAATACCTCTTCCCAACATAGTGGAACCAACTACAAGCAAAGCAAAAACATTATGTATCTAGTTAGAGAAAAGATCCCAGACAGTGACCGCAATTCACCAACACCGAAGTAGAATAAAACTGAAATATTATGCAGCCTGCAGATTAAAATGCAGCGCTCAAGCCAGTGTTGCAGTTCTTGGCAAGATTCAAGCTAATTCCTCTTTCCTTGCTGTGTTTTTGCTCTCACTACCCATCTTTATCTTTCTCAATTTTGGCAAGTTTCATTGGGCCCAAGTTTCCACATGATTTGCGCCTGATTTTTTAGGAGCAACTGGTGGAGAACGGACTATCCTAGAAATCGCAATTCTCCACATTTTTTTTTCTGCAGTTCTAGTCAGGTAGAACAGTTCTAGTTTGGAACAGAATTTTTTCTTCAAAAGGGGGAGTGTCTGGCCACTGACGCCTGATTTGAAAGTTTTCAAAGTGAAAACGTACTCCAAACTAAAGTAGAATGGAGCAAGTGAAGATTTTTGTAGAACTGAAAAAACCTGTTCTACACATTAAAAAAAAAATCAGGCGCAGGTTACAAATTAGGCGTCCAGAACGAGGGGGGGTGGGGGGGTGGGGAGGCAAGTCATTAAATTCTATAATAAATCCTTATTTATACTTATACAAATAAATCCAACCTGAATAAACATTTATAAGCAAAGAAAAGATTAAATAAACCATCTTCCTACCTGTGTGAAAGTGCTTCAGGCAGGCCTTTCGGGACCGAAGGCTGAACAGGCCGGCCCGAGACTTCGGGCAGGGCCCGTCCCCAGCACCAGATTTACAGGTAGGTGGCATTGGGTTGGATCTTGAGAGAGAGAGAGAGAGAGAGAGGAGAGAGATAGATAGATAGATAGATAGATAGAGATAGATAGATAGATAGATAGATAGATAGATAGATAGATAGATAGATAGATAGATAGATAGATAGATAGATAGATAGATAGGACACAGACAGACAGACAGACAGAAAAAAAAAGAGAGAGAAAGAGAGAAAGAGAGAAAGAGAGAGAGAGAGAGAGAGAGAGAGGGGGAGGGCCAGGTCGGATCCAGTCCGGGAGCGGGAGTCGGGTCGGGTCCAGTCGGGGAGGCGGGGAGCGGGAACAGGAGCGCGGGTCGGGTCGGGTCCAGTCCAGGGGGGGGGGGGCGGAGCGGGAACAGGAGCTCGGGTCGGGTCCAGTCACAGGAGCGCGGGTCGAGTCGGGGAGGCGGGGAGCGGGAACAGGAGCGCGGGTCGGGTCGGGTCCAGTCGGGGAGGCGGGAGTGGGAACAGGAGCGCGGGTCGGGTCCAGTCGGGTAGCGGGAACAGGAGTGCGGGTCGGGTCGGGGGGGGAACGGGTGTCGGGTCTGGTCCGGAGGACGGGGAGCAGGTGTCGGGTCTGGTCGGGGGGGGGGGGGGGGGGGGAAGCAGGAGCTGGCCGTGGGAGGAGCCTTATTCAAGCAGCCCCAGTGAGGCCATTCGGCCAGGGCTAGGGGCTGCGTGCTTCGGGCCCCTCCCACACAGTTCGGCACCTGGAGCTACTGCACTTGCGTGCCCACTGTAGCACGCATGTGCAGAGGTCCCGGCACTGTTTTCAGCGCAGCGACCTGGCTCCGCCCCCCTACAGCTCGTGCTGCGCTGTGCCGAGGGCCAGAGGACCTGCAGGGAGGTGGAGAATACGGAGGATTTTTTTTAGGCGCACTTTGTGGCGCGAAAAACGGGCGTCCAGGTCGAGACTGCGCCTTTCTAGGTGCGTGTGGAAACTTGGGCCCATTAAAACTGACGTCTGGAGAGGAAAATGTTATACTCATAATAAATGGTTAGACTGAGTACTGTGTGTAATGAGCAAGTGTGACCTTAGCTCCTTTAATACAATTCCAGAATGCAGTTACCTCATGGGTGACCTGCTTATACACTGTGCTCCCAAGGGATGCTGGGATCCCTTGGGACTCCAACAGGTGGGCCCTCTGGTGGTCAAGTGTGTTACAAGTTACAAAGGGTTAAATACATAACAGAAAACAAAACTACTGTATGCAAAGAGAAACAGCCAGATCAGAAAGAACTTGGACAAAAGCAAAATACTGCAGATACTGGAATCTTTCAGTGCTTGCTAAGAATCTGTTCTTTCCGAACACTCTCCAGTTCTGACGAAGGGTCACCGACCTGAAACGTTAACTCTCCACAAATGCTGCCTAACCTGCTGAGATTTTCAGAAAGAACTTGCACTTATATAGTGCATTTCACAACCTCAGGGCATCCCAAAGCGCTTCACAGCCAATGAAGTACTTTTGAAGTATGCTCATGGTTATAATGTAGGGAAACACAGCAGCCAATTGCACAACAAGGTCCTTCAAATTGCAATGAGATAAAAGACTAGATCGACTGTTTTTGATGGTGTTGGTTGAGGGATAACTGTTGACCAGGACACTGGGAGAAACTCCTCTACTATCCGTTTGAAAAGTACCATGAGACCCAAGGCGCCAGACAGGGCTTCAGTTTAACATCTCATCCAAAAGATGGCACCTCCAACAATGCAGCACTCCCTCAGTTCCAAATGCCTCACTAAAATAGACTCTATGGTCATTTATCCTGTTGCTGTTTGGTAGGAGCTTGGTGTGCACAAATTGGCTGCTATGCTTTCCCACATTATAAGAACATAACAAATAGGAGCAGGAATAGGCTATTTGGCCCATCGAGCCTGCTCTGTCATTCAATAAGATCATGGCTGATCTGATCATGGACTCTGCTCCACTTAACTGCCTGCTCCCCATAACCCTTTACTCTCTTATCGTTCAAAAATCCATCTATCTCCACCTTAAATATATTCAATGACCCAGGCTCCACAACTCTCTGGTACAGAGAATTCCATAAATTTACAACCAACAGAAGAAATTCCTCCTCATCTCAGTTTTAAATAGGCAGCTGGCCCCTTATTCTGATACTATAGAAACATAGAAAATAGGTGCAGGAGTAGGCCATTCGGCCCTTCGAGCCTGCACTACCATTCAATAAGATCATGGCTGATCATTCCCTCAGTACCCCCCCTTTCCTGCTTTCTCTCCATACCCCTTGATCCCTTTGGCCGTAAGGGCCATATCTAACTCCCTCTTGAATATATCCAATGAACTGGCATCAACAACTCTCTGCGGCAGGGAATTCCACAGGTTAACAACTTTCTGAGTGAAGAAGTTTCTCCTCATCTCAGTCCTAAATGGCCTACCCCTTATCCTAAGACTGTGTTCCCTGGTTCTGGACTTCCCCAACATCGGGAACATTCTACTTGCATCTAACCTGTCCCATCAGAATCTTGTATGTTTCTAGGAGATCCCCTCTCATCCTTCTAAACTCCAATGTATAAAGGCCCAGTTAATCCAATCTCTCCTCATATGTCCCCTAGTTTTAGTTTCCCCCATGAGTGGAAATATCCTCTCTGCATCCACCTTGTCGAGCCCCCTCATTATCTTATATGTTTCAATAAGATAATTTCTCATTTCTTCTGAACTCCAATGAGTATAGGTCCAAAGTATCTTCAAAATTCAATCCCCTCATCTCCGGAATCAATCTAGTGAACTTTCTCTGAACAACCTCCAATGCAAATATATCCTTCCTTAAATACGGAGGCGGAAACTGTATGCAGTACTCCAGATGTGGCCTCACTAATACCCTGTACAGTTGTAGCAGGACTTAATTGCTTTTATACTCTATCCCCCTTGCAATAAAGGTCAACATTCCATTTGCCTTCCTGATTACTTGCTGTACCTACATACTAACTTTTTGTGTTTCATACACAAGGACCCCCAGGTCCCTCTGTACTGCAGCACTTTTAAATGGAGAAAAATTGCAATTATAATTTGCTTTTCTATTATTTCTACCAAAGTGGATAATCTAATTTTCCCAGATTATACTCCATCTGCCAAATTTTTGCCCACTCACTTAGCCTGTCTATATCCCTTTGCAGATTTTGTGTCCTCCTCACAATTTGCTTTCCCACCCATCTTTCTACCATCAGCAAACTTGGCTACATTACACTCGGCCCCTTCATCCAAGTCATTAATATAGATTGTAAGTAGTTGAGGACCCAGCACCGATCCCTGCAGCATCTCACTAGTCACTGTTTGCCAACCGGAAAATGACCCATTTATCCAGACTCTCTGTTTTCTGTTAGTTAGCCAATCCTCAATCCATGCTAATATAGTACCCCCAACCCCATGAGCTCTCATCTTGTGCAGTAACCTTTTTATGTGCCATCTTATCAAATGCCTTCTGGAAATCCAAATACACATTCACTGGTTCCCCCTTATCCATGCTGCTCATTGCATCCTCAAAGAACTCCAGCAAATTTGTCAAACAAGATTTCCTTTTCATAAAACCATACTGACTCTGCTTGATTGAATCATGCTTTTCCATATGTCCTGCTATTGCTTCCTTAATAATGGACTCCAGCATTTTCCCAACAACAGATGTTAGGCTAACTGGTCTATAGTTTCCTGCTTTTTGTCTGCCTCCTTTTTTTTTTATAAATAGGACGTACCATTTGTGGCTTTCCAATCCGCTGGGAATGCCCCAGAATCCAGGGAATTTTGGTAGATTACAACCAATACTCCACTATCTCTGCAGTCACTTTTTTTAAAGACCCTAGGATGTAAGCCAGGGGACTTGTCCACCTTTAGTCCCATTATTTTACCTAGTAAAACTTCATTAGTGTTAGTGATTGTATTAAGTTCCTCCCTCCCTATAGCCCCTTGATTATCCACTATTGGGATGTTTTTAGTGTCTTCTACCATGAAGACCGATAAAATATTTGTTCAATGTCTCTGCCATTTGCCTGTTCTCCATTATTAATTCCCCAGTCTCATCCACCTGGGGACCAACATTTACTTTAGCCACTCTTTTCCTTTTAATGTACCTGTAGAAACTCTTACTGTTTTTATATTTCGTGCTAGTTTACTTTCATAATCTATCTTCCCCCTCAATCATTTTTTTTTTTTTAAATTGTTCTCTACTGGCTTAAAAAAAATTCCCAATCCTCTGGCCTCCCACTCATCTTGGCCACATTGCATGCCTTTGCTTTCAATTTGATAATCTCCCTTATTTCCTTAGGTAGCCACGGGCTTTCCTTGTCGTTGGGATATATTTTTTGTTGCAATTTATGAAATATCACCTTTCTTGTCTGCCACTGCTCATCAACCGTCCCATACTTTAGTTTATTTTCCCAGTCCACTTTAACCAACTCTGCCCTCATATCTTTGTAGTCTCCTTTATTTAAGCTTAGGACCCTGGTTTAAGAACCAACTGAATTTGAAATTCAACCATATTATGGTCACTCATTTCTAGAGGATCTTTACTACAAGATCATTTATTAATCCTGCCTCATTACACAGTACTAGATCCAAGATAGCCTGCTCCCTGGTTGGTTCCACAACGTACTGTTCAAGGAAACTCTCACAAATACACTCTGAACTCCTCCTCAAGGCTACCATGGCCAATTTGCTTTGTCCAATCAATATGAAGGTTAAAATTATGTAGTATGGAGAAAGAGTCAGACCGAACACTGAGCTCAAAGTAAAGTGTGACCTTAGTCTTTTACAGCAGGTCTCCAGAGTGCCTCTCCAACCTGTGGGGCCTCCTTAAATACCTGTGCTCCCAAGGGATTATGGGATCCATTGGGGCTCCAGGGGATGATCTCTCTGGTGGCTGTACAGAGTAAATACAAGTTCATATATATAACAACACTCCTCCCCAAAGTCAATAGTGTAACTATTTACAATGAGAGTCGATCTGGGGCCCATCTTGCCCTGGTTGATTGTCTGTGTGAAAGATGGTATTGTTGAATCATTTGTTGAGCCCTCGCTGGGCTGCTATGCAGCTGGCCTTGCTGAGTTGCCTAGTGTGCTGGGTCCTGCTGGGCTGCTGTGGATGATGGGTTCTGCTTCGTGGTCAACCGTGGTGCCGATTGTCACTGGTGTGTATGTTGGGGGGATCAAAAAAGGTAGGGTCCAAGGTGGGTTGCTCAGGATAGTCCGTGAATCTGAGTTTGATTTGGTCCAAGCGTTTCCCGTGAATGAGTCCATTTGAAACTTTGACCCTGCTCCCTTCTTTGGCCACAACGGTGCTGGGAAGCCACTTGGGACCTTGTCCATAATTCTATACAAATACAGGATCATTGATTTCAATCTCGCGTGACACATTTGCACTATCATGGTATGCACTTTGTTGAAGCCACCTGCTCTCTACCTGTTCATGTAGATCAGGGTGAACTAACAAAAGCCTCGTCTTAAATGCTCTTTTCATGAGTTCAGCAGGTGGGATCCCAGTGAGCGAGTGGGGTCTCGTGCGGTAGCCAAGCAGGACTCGGGATAGGTGAGTCTGCAGTGAGCCTTCAGTTACCCTCTTCAAGCCATGCTTGATGGTTTGCACTGCGCTCTCTGCCTGACCATTGGACGCTGGTTTAAATGAGGCAGATGTGACATGTTTGATCCCGTAATGGGTCATGAATTCTCTGAACTCAGCACTGGTAAAACATGGCCCGTTGTCGCTCACCAGGACATCAGATAGGCCATGAGTGGCAAATGTGGCCCCGCAGGCTTTCAGTAGCGGCAGCGGACATGCTTGCCGACATTATCTCACATTCAATCCACTTGGAATACGCGTCTACAACCACAAGGAACATTTTACGCAAGAACGGGCCTGCATAGTCGACGTGTACCCTAGACCACGGTTTGGAGGGCCAAGACCATAA
Organism: Pristiophorus japonicus; assembly: GCF_044704955.1. Lineage (NCBI taxonomy): Eukaryota > Metazoa > Chordata > Chondrichthyes > Pristiophoridae > Pristiophorus > Pristiophorus japonicus. The sequence continues at coordinate 24,005 of NW_027253970.1, forward strand.
ACTTAGCGGCGCCTCCCTGGGTACATTGCTTAACTGCGAGCATGTATTACATCTGTAAACGCAGGACTCTATACAAGTCCGCATCGATACTGGGCCACGACACGTGGGATGTGGCTATCGCTTTCACCATTACAATGCCAGGGTGAGCACTGTGGAGGTCATTGATGAAGATGTCTCTGCCCTTCTTGGGGACCACAACTCGATTTCAAGCAGACGGCCTTCTGTGGGGCATAGACATCTCATCTTTGCGCCACTGGAACGGCTTAATCTCTTCCTGCATTTCCACTGGGACACAGGACCAGCTCCCGTGAAGCACACAGCTTTGGACTAGAGATAATAAGGGGTCCTGGCTTGTCCATGTTGTGATCTGCCGGGCAGTGACGGGTGATTGCTCACTCTCAAATACTTCCATAACCATGGCTAGATTTGCGGGCTGCACCATTTCCACCCCCGCGGTGGGCAACGGCAGCCTACTGAGAGCATTGGCGCAGTTTTGTGTGCCTGGCCTGTGGCGGATGGCGTAGCTGTATGTGGACAACATGAGCGCCCATCCCTTTACTCTCCGAAAACAGGGATACAAGTGGCTGGTCAGTTTCCAATTTGAATTTTAGCCCAAACAGGTATTGATGCATTTTCTTTACCCCATATACACACGCTAATGCTACTTTCTCAATCATGCTGTAGGCTCTCAGCCTTAGACAGACTCCTGGATGCATAAGCCACCGGTTGCAGTTTCCCAGAATCATTAGCTTGTTGCAATACACACCCGACGCCATATGACAACGTATCACATGCTAGTACCAAACGCTTACATGGATCATACAACACAAGCAATTTGTTTGAGCATAACAATTTTCTCGCTTTTACAAAGGCATTTTCTTGGCTTTTGCACCAAACTCATTCATCCACTTTTCATGGTAAAACATGCAGTGGTTCTAACAGTGTGTTAAGACCCGGTAAAAAGTTACCAAAGTAGTTCAGGGGTCCCAGAAACGACCGCAGCTCCGTCACGCTTTGTGGCCTCAGTGCGTTCTCGATTGCCTCCTCCTTCGCGTTGGTGGGCCTAATGCCGTCCGCTGCAATCCTCCTTTCCAAGAACTCCACTTCAGGCGTCAGGAAAACGCACTTCGAGCATTTTAACCTGAGCCCCACGTGGTTGAGTCGACTAAGAACCTCCTCCAGATGCTCGACTGTGTTCCGACCTGTGACCAAGATGTCATCCTGGAAGACCATGGTGTGCGGGACCGACTTCAGTAAGCTTTCCATGTTTCTCTAGAACCAGGCATCTGTTATAAACAAAAAGACCTTTGTGCGTGTTGATGCAGGTGAGGGCCTTCGACGATTCCTCCAGTTCCTGCGTCATGTAGGCTTAAGTCAGATCCAGCTTCGTGAACGTCTTTCCTCCTGCGTTGCAGAGGTCGTCGGTCTTTAGTAGTGGGTATTGGTCCTGCAGGGAGAAACGATTGATAGTTACTTTGTAATCGCCACAGATTGTGACGGTGCCATCTCCCTCGAGGACAGGAACGATCGGACTGGCCCACTCGTTGAACTCAATCGGTGAAATGATGCCCTCTCTTTGCAGCCGGTCTAGCTCGATCTCTACCCTTTCTCTCTTCATGTACAATACTACTCTCGCCTAGTGATGGATGGCTCGCGCCCCCGGAATTAGGTGGATCTGCACTTTTGCTCCTTGGAATTTCCCGATGCCTGGTTCGAACAGCGAAGGAAATTTGTTTCCCGCCCGATTTTATCCCTCGTGGAAGTTGGAGGCAGGTCAAATCATTAACCAAAGTCGAGACTTGGTCTCGCTGGTGAAACCCAAGTGCCAGGCTGGATAACTCATTAACCAGAAGTGGCTGGAGAGACAGAGGAGAGCAGGCAGGGCTGAAGGTTGAGGCCAGGTGGAGGCCACCCGAGGCTGGGAGAGTCAAAAATCCCGGTTTCTGGAAGTCCGATAAGACCTGGGCACACGAAGTGTCGTCAGCGAGCGATAGCGCTCGACGTCGTCCCAGTTCCAGCGTATCTTTCTCAGCCAGCTCCTGCCGAGCAGCGTGGGACCATCGCCCGGTACCACCCAGAGTGGTAGCTTGTGCACCGCTCCATCGTAGGAGACCTTTACAGTAGCACTGCCAATTACAGGAATAGTTCTTTTGTGCAAGTTCTTAGTTTCGTGCGAACTGGAGTCAAGACTGGCCTTGAGGCCTTGTTGCACCACAACCTGTCAAAAGTCTTTTTGTCCATGATGAACTGGCTCGTGCCCGTGTCCAGCTCCATTGACACCGAGAGTCCATTTAGTTCAACATTCAGCATCATCGGGGGACAATTCGTGGTGAATGTGTGCACCCCAGGTACCTCTGCCTCCTTGGCCTGAGACTCTGGTTCGTCGTGATCCTCCATGGATCTGTCCTCCTCTGCAACATGGTGGTTTGCAGGTTTAACAGGATTTGCAGCTCGTTGGAGGTACAGCCCTTGCAAACATACCCTTTGAATCGGCATGAATGGAAACGATGATCACCCCCGTAGCGCCAACAAGGTGTTAATGGCCTTGCATTCATCACCCTTGATGGTGGACTCAGACATCTGTGGACGTGCAGCTGCAGGTATGTGTGACCTGCCCTGTACATTACAAAAACTACATCACTTCGTTCACAGTACTTGTAGCAGCACTTGTGTGCTGAGAGATTTGCTTTGTATTGTCACTGGTGGCAATGAATGCCTGGGCTATCGCTATGGCCTTACTCAAGGTTGGGGTCTCTACAGCCAAAAGTTTGCAAAGTATGATTTTGTGGCCAATGCCAAGTACGAAAACGTCTGTGAGCATGTGTTCCAAATTCGCAATGACCTGCAAGGCGTCTTAGCTTGGTGACATAACTGGCCACTTCCTGGTCTTCAGACCTTTTGTAGGTGTAGAACCGGTACCTCGCCATCAGAACGCTTTCCTTCGGGTTCAAATGCTCTCGGACCAGTCTGCACAAATCGTCGTACGATTTCTCCGTGGGTTTTGCTGGAGTGAGCAGATTCTTCATGAGGCCATACGTTGATGCCCCACAGACGGTGAGGAGGATCGCTCTTCGTTTGGCAGCGTTCTCTTCCCTATCTAGCTCATTGGCCACGAAGTATTGGTCGAGTCGCTCCACATAAGTTTCCCAATCATCTCCCTCCGAGAATTTCTCCAGGATGTCCACTGTTCTCTGCATCTTTGGGTTTGCTATCTGTATCTCGTTGCCAGTGGTTATGTATGGAGAAAGAGTCAAGACTGAACAATGTGAGCTCAAAGTAAAATGTGACCGTAGTCTTTTATTGCGGGTCTCCAGAGTGTCTCTCCAACCTGAGGCCTTCTTAAATACCTGTACTCCCAAGGGATTATGGGATCCCTTGGGACTCCAGGGGATGAGCCCTCTGGTGGCTGTACAGAGTAAATACAAGTTCTCCAAAAATACAAAAATCACCCATGATTATTGCCATTCCTTTATTACAAGCCTCCATTATTTATTGATTTATACTCCGTCCAACTGTGTAGCTACTGTTAGGGGGCCTATAGACTACGCCCACCAGCGACATTTTCCCTTTATCATTCCTCATCTCCACCCAAACTGATTCAACATCTTGATCCTGAGCCAGTATAGTTTCTCACTAACGCACTGATCCCATCCTTCGTTAACAGTGCTATCCCACCTCCTTTTCCTTTTGGTCTGTCCTTCCAAATTGTCAAATACCCCTGAATATTTAGTTCCCAGTCCTGGTCACCTTGCAACCACGTCTCTCTGATGGCCATCAGATCATACCCATTTGTATCTATTTGTGCTGTCAACTCATCTATTTTGTTACGACAGCTATGTGCATTTAGACAAAAATGTTTTAAACTTGTTTTTTTACCCATTTTTCCTGCTCGTTTTCCCTGTCCTTCAAAATCACTTTCTACATTTTTGCTTTCTAATTTCAGCTTTACTCCCCTCCCTACTGAATCTATTCTCAGGTTCTCATTCCCCTGCCAAGCTAGTTTAAACCCTCCCCAATAGCACTAGCAACGCCGCCCCCCCTCTCCCCCCCCCCCCAACCCTCGCGAGGATTTTGGTCCCGGTTCTGTTGAGGTGCAACCCGTCCGGCTTGTACAGGTGCCACCTCCCCCAGAAGTGGTCCCAATCCCTCAGGAATCTGAAGCCCTCCCTCCTACACCATCTCACCAGCCACGCATTCATCTGCTCTAACCTCCTGTTTCTGTATTCACTAGCTCGTGGCACTAAGAGTAATCCGGAGATTACTACCTTGAGGTCCTGCTTTTTAAATCTCTCTCCTAGCTCCCCAAACTCTGTCTGCAGGACCTCATCCCTCTTTCTACCTATGTCATTCGTCCAGATATGGACCACGACCTCTGGCTGTTCATCCTCTCCCCCCAGAATGCCCTGCATCCGCTCAGTGACATCCTTCACCCTGGCACCAGGGAGGCAACATACCATCCTGGAGTAACGTCTGCGGCCACAGAAACATCAGTCTGTTCTCCTGACGATTGAATCCCCTACTACTATAGCTTTTCCATTCTTCTTCCTCCCCCTTTAAAGTATTTAATCAGGTGTGAAGGGCATCCTGTCATAAAAAGCATTATATAAATGAAAGTTCTTTCTTTAACTGACTTAAATAAATTTAAAGTTGCATGTGCGAGAAAGAGCAAGGTACATTGGGGTTGCTTGACCCGTAGCTGGTCCATAATCAGCATCAATTTAAGCTTAAGAATTGGTGCTTAGAGAATCTTGTTCACTATATTTCAGCTTACTGGTTACATCACATGCCCTCACGTGATCTCCAGAGGAAAGTAAAATAGACACTTTATTAGACTATGGTCAGGCTAAAAACTGCCAAATGGAATTAAATGTAAATGGATAACTGAACAGAATGACACAATTAAGAGCAGTTATATGCTTAACTATCCTTCCTTGGAAAAGCAAAAGAACCCACATCTACTGAATAGTAATGTAAACTGAATTGAAAACAAGGTGCCTGAATATTAACCTGACAGTTGATGGTTGGCAATAAACTGCCAGAGTACCTCTCTGACCTACATAACTCTCATTGTTGACTGAGAAATACTTTTCCAAAAAAAAAGTGACTAGAGCAAATGAAATTTATCTGTGTGTCTCAAGCTCCAAAAGAACTCCCAATAAAATACACAAGCTGCTTATATCTGAATTGAATTGGCTTGGCTCTTGCCTTGGACATCTGGCCAAACTCAAAATCTATATTCCAGGCTACAATATCAAAACTGAAGTAAAATTTCTGGTTTTGAACCAAATATTGTACCCTAACAGAAGCCAATATCCTGTACCATGATACCCAATAGAGAATATTTTTGTATTTGTAATGTTCTTCTTTAATAGTAGGTTCACAGTATGGGCTCAAATTTCCCCAGGAGTTGCCCAGTTTTCTTTGGAGTAAGTAGCTTGTTTTAGAGTAACTTAAAAATCGCAAATTTACCCATTTAACTTGCTCCAGTGTAAGTCAGTTAGTTAGGTTTTTTCTCTCTAAAAAGAGGGCTTTGACCAGCCACTTACGCCTCTTCTGGCCACAGAAGCAAATTTGGCCAGCTAAAAGTTACTCCAAACTAACTTAGACCAGTATATGTGGCCACTTTTGTAGGCATAGAAAAACCTTACCTACATTTAAATCAGCGCAGGTGGTCAGAGATAAGCCGGGGGGGGGGGGGGGGGGGGAGGGGGAAACAGGGAAGGAGGTGAGTTAGAAGATTCTAAAGCACTAAGCACCTTCACAACATCAGCACATCACAACATCTTCAGCACATCATCAAAAATGAAAGAACGATAAATCAGCTACTGAAAATAGAGTAGCCCTACCTTGCCGACAGCAGAACGCACCGACTAGTCCTCCCGCCAGGGCTAGGGGCAGCAGGCACGCATGACTGTAGAGGTGAGGGATTTTTACTTTTTACAGTTATTTCTAAATGTTGTGTGGTCCTAATGGAACATAATTCAGTTTTAATGCAAAATATATATTTTAATGGAAATTTTACAATGCACTTCAACAACAACAGCAAAGAAAGGCTGCACCCATTCCTCACCCACATCTCGGGAAAAGTGCACTTCCTCATAGGGTCGGTGATGGTGGAGGGGGAGGTTGGGGGCCCGGCTTGGGTCTGTAAGGGTCGAAGATCCAGTGTTACAAAAAAAAGGCACCCGGTAACAAGGAAACAGAGCATGGGATCATCCCATACACCCTTTTAAATCGAGCTTTGGCCAAGGCAAGCCGCAGGAAGAAAGGCAGGCTGGGAAGGATGTCTGTGGCCAAACACTGAATTCGGGGGCCACAGGCAGGCTGAGAAGCCAGCCAATCCCGGGAAAGTGCATCCTGGGCCAGCCAATGTGAATCGAGCCGGGCCAGAAGCAGGGAAATCCTCGACCATAGGGAATACCCGGCCCATTTTGTAAAGGACAGCTTACCTGGATCTAATCAAGGAGAAGGGCCCATCACCCATGTACATAAAGACAATAGGAAAGGCCAACACCTCTGTGCATCCCGACCCTGACACAATAGCCAACCAGACTATCAGGCACCGAGGTGCACAAGAAACAATGCTTTACCTTAACACCTCATCCCCACCTTGACTCAAACAATGAGACAGTGATTCAGTTTGGGCGCGAAAAAGGCCGGAACCAAACCGGGTATAAAAGGGAGAGCTGGCAGCACTTGAACACAGACAAGGGGACCTGACGACACCTCGAAGGAAGAGGGACTCAGCCTCGCAAAAGAACGACCCAGGCTAAAGAACTTCGGAGCGGCCAAAGACAACTGCCACCAGCGGACCTAGATTCCATCCGTGTGCTGAACCAGCGACCGAAAACCAAGGGAGAGAAAAAGCAGGGGGGGCCCAACCTTGCCCTAAGCAACCGAGCCGCACACCAGGACCACGCTCCGAGGCCCATTGACTGGACAACCGATGACAGAGGTGACCGGGGGAGGCAACATTCACCCCAGTCCACACCGACAACTCACCTGGCCAAAAAGAAACACAACTGCGAGCCCATACAACCTCCAAGGATAACTGGAGCAAATCCGATTTAAGGTGGGACCCACTATACCGTCAAAGGAAACTGTGTATCACCCTGGAGTCTTCTCCCAACTGTCAGCTTAGGCTAGTTAGGTGTAAAGGAGGGGGTGGGTGATAGAGTGGGTATAAGGATTTTAAACTGGTGTAGAATTCTGTGGTGTTCGTTCCTCCCATAAACCTTCTTTTTTCCTTAGTTCAAAGTGGTTCAACAAGCCAGTGCGTGGACCTTGTATTTCGCTTGGTGCACATTTTGGGGGCTTGCACCAATTTTATTATGTGTGTATTAGTTTTGTGTTGTCTTTAGCAACTTAACCTTGTTTCAACGCTCACCTGGGTTTTAATAAAGTAGGACTTACCTGACTTTTCCAGGAACATTTCTTGCCTTTTGCATTGAGTGTTTTATTGTGGGAAGCTCATTATCCACCTAAATTCTGAGGTCAGAACTAGATAGGGGTGCAGGACGCCTCAAAACGTCAAGGTTGCGATTGGGTACAAGCAGCCTCAGATCTATTGGTAGTATCAAACACATCACTAAGCTGTAATTGGGTATAAGCAGCCTCAGACATATTGGTGGTATCAAACATATCACTAAGCTGTAATTGGGTATAAGCAGAAAAGGGATCCACTGGTGATAGCAACTCAAATCACCAGTCTGAAGGTTGCGCCCGGTCACAAGCAACAGTAGAAGGAAAAACCCCTACAGGTCTCACCGGTGGCTGATGCGTGGACTGAAGTGCGAGTGGCATTTGAGTATCCGGCCTTTGTGCCCTTATTGCAGCAGCTAGCTCCCTCATGGCATCTGCCATAGTTTGCACACCCTCTGAAATGCCCGCCCTCAGTGCTAATATTTCTCCCGACAGTGTCGCTACCTCATCACGCACACCATTGACGGTCGCCACGAGTGATCTTGTAACGGCATTGGTCTTCTCACCCAATGATATAACCTGATTAACATCTGATGAAGGCTGCGTCTCAGGAGAGATTGGTCAGCTTCTCCTTCCCATCGCTGTGGGTCTGCCTAGTGGCACCCCTCCAGTGCAAGGCGCAGGCTGGGACGATGGGGCACTGGGTGTTCCAACATGCATTTCACCACCGCCACTGGGACCCGCAACCTCGGAAGGTGTGAAACCATGGAATGTCGCCGCGGAGCTCATGGAAGTTTCTGGCAGTGTGATGCTCTGTACTATGGACCGATCCACATCACGTATTCTCCCGTAAACACATTTCCATGGACCCCTCCTCCCCCCACCCGCCTTGGTCTGGAGCGCACGCATCTGGATCTTCTGATGGATCTTCAGGATTGTCTTCTTCTGTAAAATACAATAGAACAGTCAAATGGTCAGCAGCACAGGAGGGGGCAGGATGGGTGGCATGAGTAGTCCCACGCGTAGCAGGCCAATCAGCAGATTGATTTGAAGGGCGACGGTGCATTTTAATGACTCACCTTCACATGTGGGTCCAGCTTGGGCAGAGCGGATTCATTTTCTGCAGGTGCAACTCAGCAAGGCAGCAACCCTGTTCCAGGAGTGATAGTTGGTGCAGATTTGGCAGCCCTCCTCCTGTTATAAATCTTCCCCTTTTGTTGTGGGACAATTTATTCTGCAAAGATGAAAATATATCTTTGGTGCGCTTCTGATGGGTGGGACAGACAGATGGTTCACTTTTATAATTGCAATTCTATTTCAAGAAGATGGTACTACTTACACTCACTACTTGACCAACATCCTGCCATTTCTTTTTGCACTGGCTTCCAGATCTTGCGGTATTCACCCCTGCGATGTATTCTTCTGCAACTCTGTTCCATTGTCTCATTTCTTTGGGTGGAACTTTCGTGGGACCACTCTTACTGATATCCAGCTCCAGCCATTTGTCCTCAATGACAGTGACTAGTTTATCCACTTCCTCATGGAGGAAATTCTTTATTCTTGTTGCACGCTCTTGCGTCATTGGTGTATTGGACTTGCACTCAGGTAATCTTGAAAAATCAGTGCTCACTTTTCTTCCACCTATGCAGCACTCCTTTCCACTCCCTCAGCCACCCAAAAATCACTATTCACACCTTAGCTTTATATATGGTCCATTGCCAATGCTGCTGAAACACAGAGGACAATCTGCCTTTAATTGGCCAATTGCCAAGCTTCCTGCTCCATGCTGAAACGGACATGCGTCCCCCTGACCGCACTCGAGAAGACACTGGGCCCAAGCCCCCCCCTCCGCCCGCACTGAGCAAGCGTGGCCGAAGTTCCTCCCCCCGCAGGCTCTGCAGCGCCACACCACGGGACCAGAATGATAAAGGAGCAGCCAAATTCACAGGTAAATTTTCAGTGCATTTTTGCCCCACAAAGTCGGTGTGCCACGGCTAACTACGCCGCTCTAGGCGGCTGGGGAAATTTGGACCCTATAAATGTAATTAAGGCTCTGAAATTATCAATTTGCTATACAAGTCCACTTGTCCACCATCAGTTAAGAAGCTAAAATAAAAGTACTTATTTTATCTTATATACATAGCTATCTTTATTTGCCATGCATTGTAAAAAGAATATACAAAGTCGCAGTGAAATGGATACACTAAAATAAAAAGATATCAATGGGCTAATCATTAAGCTGCTGTCATGAGATGTTGCCCATGTTTTCTGCTCTGGATCAGTGTTAAATTTGAATCCATTAGGTACACCTCATTAATAATTTAGTAAAAAAAGAAGAACAGAAAAATTGTTGTGTCCTTACACACTACAGCAAATCAACATGAGGCACATAGTGGAGACAAGGTCACTCTGTGACCTGTACCTTTATTCACAGGACCAAGAAGTGATGACCCTAAGTGGGACCTCCCTTTATATACCTGGATGACCAGGTGAGGAGTGTCTTCCACAAGTTCACCCGTGATCAAGGGGTGCATTTCTCAGGTGTATACAGTGTACAGTGTTGTTACATAAAGGTTACAGTTATGTGAGGTTACAAACATGACATCACCTCCCTCCAACGTCTTTGGGTCAAAGATCGAGTCTTTCAGGCGGTCGACGCTCTCTCGTGGAGCGCCGCAGTTGGGGCTCTGGTTGTTGAGCCTTGGCATGCGTCTTTGTCACCTGTGGTGATTCCGGCTCGTCCGGGCTGACCACAGGGACTGTGCATTCTACTGACTGTTCTTGTTGCTCGTTCACTGGCAGTGGTGTGGGCAGCATCTCATGATCTTCCTCCGGTTCCTCAGTGTCCATGCTCGCTCTTGGTCCAGATGCTTGCGGCATATCCGCCCATTGTTGAGTCTGACCATGATGACCCTATTCCCCTCTTTACCAATTACAGTACCCTCGAGCCACTTGGGCCCCACAGCGTGATTAAGAACAAATACAGGGTCATCGATTTCTATCCATCTCCCCTTTGAGTTACGGTCGTGGCACTCATTTTGGGACTGGCGCTTGCCCTCAACAATGTCTGACAAGACTGGATGAATGAGGGACAGCCAAGTTTTTAAGTGTACGTTTCATGAGTAGTTCCGCTGGCGGGGCTCACGTGAGCGAATGCGGTCAGGACCTGTCGGCCAGCAGGAGGTGCGATAGGCTGTATTGAAGGGAGGGTCCTTGAATCCAGAGCATGCCTTGCTTTATGATTTGGACCGCACGTTCCACCTGACCATTGGAAGCCGGCTTGAACGGTACTGTCCTGACATGTTTGATGCCATTACCCGACATGAACTCCCGGAATTCATAGCTAGTGAAACAGGGGCCGTTGTCGCTAACTAGGATGTCCGGCAAGCCGTGGGTCGCAAAGACCACACGCAGACTCTCCACTGTGGTGGATGTCATGCACGAATTCAATAATGCACTTTATCCATTTCGAGTACGCATCAACAACAATGAGGAACATTTTTCCCCATGAACGGGCCCGCGTAGTCTATGTGAATACGTGACCATGGCTTGGTGGGCCAGGGCCACGGGCTGAATGGGGCCTCCCTGGGGGCATTGTCCAGCTGGGCACACGTCGTGCACCCGTGAACACAGTGTTCCAGGTCTGCATGTTCCCGGCCACCATACATGTGACCGGGCAATGGCCTTCATAAGCACGATGCCTGGGTGCTCGCTGTGGAGCTCCCTGATGAATGCTTCCCTACCGCTCTGGGGCATGACTGCCCGGCTGCCCCATAGTAGGCAGTCGGCTTGGATGGAGAGTTCATCCATCCATCTGTGAAATGGTCTGACCTCTTCAGGGCATGCTCCATGTGCGGGTGCCCAATCCCCAGTCAGGACACATTTCTTAATCAGAGATAGGAGGGGATCTCCGTTTGTCCAGGTTTTGATCTGGTGGGCTGCGATGGGGGAGCCTGCGCTGTCAAAGGCATCGACAGCCATGACCATCTCCGCACTTTGCTCCGCTGCCCCCTCAGTGGTGGCCAGTGGAAGCACGCCTAGTGCGTCAGCGCAATTTTCAGGGCCTGGCCAGTGCCGTATGGTGTAGTCATACGCAGCCAGCATGAGAGACCATCGCTGTATGCGAGCTGACGCATTGGCATTGACAGCTTTGCTGTCGGACAACAGGGATGTTAACTGCTTGTGGTCAGTTTCTAACTCTAACCTTCTGCCAAAAAGTTACTAGTGCATCTTTTTCACCCCGTAGACACATGCAAATGCTTCCTTTTCAACCATTCCATAACCCCTTTCTGCTTGGAAGAGCGACCTGGAGGCATAAGCCACGGGTTGGAGTTGGCCCTCATCATTACTCTGCTGCAACACGCACCCAATCCCATAGGATGATGCATCGCATGTCAAAACCAATCTCTTATAGGGATCGTACAGGGTCAATAACTTATTGGAACAAAGCAGATTCCACACCTGATTGAAAGCCCATTCCTGACAGTCCCCCCAAAACCAATCGCAACCCTTACGCAGGAGCACGTGTAGCGGCTCCAGCAATGTACTTGAGTTCGGTAGAAAGTTCCTGAAATAGTTCAATAGTCCCAGAAATGAACGCAACTCTGGGCAGGATCGCCTCAGTTTTGGATTCGGTGGGCTGGATCCCGTCTGCGGCAACCCTCCTGCCCAAATACTCGACCTCTGGGGCCAAAAACATACACTTGGACTTACTTCTTTAGTCGCAGGCCTACCCGGTCCAGTCGGCGTAGCACCTCCTCCAGATTGTGGAGGTGTTCCTCGGTGTCTCGACCCGCGATAAGGATGTCGTCCTGAAATACACTTGTTCCGGGGATGGATTTGAGCAGGCTTTCCATGTTCCTCTGAAAGATAGCAGCTGCTGAACGAATGCCAAACGGACACCTGCTGTAGACAAACAGCCCCTTGTGCAAGGTGATGGTGGTCAGTAGCTTGGATCCTTCGGCCAGTTCCTGTTGTCATGTAGGCCGAAGTGAGGTCCAACTTGGTGAACAGCTTGCCGCCTGCCAGCGTAGCAAAAAGATCCTCCGCTCTCGGAAGTGGGTATTGGTCCTGAAGGGACACTCGGTTGATGGTGGCCTTGTAGTCACCACAGATCCTGACTGAGCCATCCGTTTTCAGAACAGGGACAATGGGGCTTGCCCAGTCGCTGAATTCAACGGGCGAAATTATGCCCTCTCTTAGCAACCTGTCCAACTCACTCTCAATTTTCTCCCGCATCACATTCGGCACAGCTCTGGCTTTGTGGTGCACTGGTGTGGCGTCCGGGGTGATGCGTATCCTTACTTTGGTGCCTGTGAAAGTCCCGACGCCAGGTTGAAATAATGACTCGAACTTTTGTAGGACCTGTGAGCATGAACTTCGCTCCACAGATGAAATGGCGTGCACATCCCCCCATTTCCAGTTCATCTCAGCTAGCCAGCTCCTCCCCAAAAGCGTGGGACCATTTCCCAGGACAATCCAGAATGGCAGCTGGTTCTGAGATCCATTATGTGTGACCACCAACATTGCACTGCCTAGCACTGGGATGATCTTTGGTGTACGTCCGTAATTGTGTGTCAATGCGTTCTAGTTTGGGTCTGCTAGCTCTGAGTGGCCACAGTTTCTCGAATTGTTGGACACTCATGAGTGACTGGCTGACTCCTGTGTCCAGCTCCATGCGTACCGGGATGCTGTTTAACAGTACTCTCATCATCATAGGTGCCGTTTTTGGGTATGAGCTGTGCATGTTTGCCACCTGGACCCGCTGAACTTCACAGTCCATTGCTGTGGCCCAGGCATACCCCTGCCTTGCAGACCCCTATTGTGGTTCATCCACTTCGTAAACCAGCCTCGCTGCAGGCTTTCTGCACATCCTGGCTAAATGTCCACTCAAGTTACAATTTCTGCAGATGAATTGCTGAAACCGGCAGGTCTTCGCAGCATGTTTGCCCCCACACCTCCAGCATGAGCTGAGATTGTTGTGAACATAAGAGCTGTTACCAGGCATTCCTCTCTGATTGTCTCTTTGATTACTCTTGAGCACGCTGTTTGTGGGTGTCAATGGTCCCATCCTGGGATGTATTATCCCTTGTGATGGTGTAAATGTCCGTTCAACCTGCCATTGTCTCTGTTGCAGACCCACCCTAGAGTCTGTTACTGCCTGGTTGGTGTCGAATTGCCCTTGCCTGCCTGTGGGGTTCTGAGCCGCGTTTACCATGGTAACTCCCTGCTCCAGCCACGTTGGGAGCAGAGTTGCACGCGTATATGATCTTCATTTCCTCCTCCCCCGCCATGAAGGTTTGAGCCATCAACACCGCTGCTTCCAAGGTCAAGTCCTTGGTCTCAATTAGCTTCCCAAAAATCCCGGCATGACCAATGCCCTCAAATGAAGAAAACCCGTAACATCCCCCCCCTGCAGGAGTCTGTGAACTTAGAGGCTGGCCAAGCGCCGAAGGTCCGCAATGAAGTCCGGTATGCTCTGCCCTTCCCGACGTCGGTGCGTATAGAATCGGTGTCAGGCCTTGTGTATACTACTTGCCGGTTTGAGGTGCTTACCGATCAGTTTGCTGAGCTCCTCGAAGGTCTTGTCCGCCGGCTTCTCGGGTGTGAGCATGTCTTTCATCAGCGCGTATGTCTTAGGTCCACAGCTGGTCAGTAGATGCGCCCTTCGCTGGTCAGCCGCTGCCAGCCAGTCCTTCGTGACAAAGCTCTGCTGGAGCCTCAACGAAATCGTCTCAGTCCTCACCAACACAGTACCGCTCCTCCATGCTACCGGTGGCCATTCTCATGAGTCGTTGATTCCCGTTTCTCGTCGTCAAATGTTGTGTCCTTACACACTACGGCAAATCAACACGAGGCACATACTGGAGACAAGGTCACTCTGTGGCCTGTACCTTGATTCACAGGGCCAAGAAGTGATGACCCTGCGTGGGACCTCCCTTTATATACCTGGATGACCAGGTGAGGAGTGTCTCCCACAAGTCCACCCCCTGTGGTCGTGTGTGCATTTCTCAGGTGTATACAGTGTATAGTGTTGTTACATAAAGGTTACAGTTATGTGAGGTTATAAACATGACAAAAATAAACAAAACTAATTTGCTAAGACATGTTATGCTCAAATCAGAAATCCTTTAGCTTGTGCATGAAAAAATAAAACGTCCATTTTCAATATATGTACTTAAATCAATTCAGTAATACTGTTGAGATTAAATTGTAACACTTCAATGTCCAAAATTAATCTTTACAATAAGTTTTTTTATTCGTTCATGGGATGTGGGCATCACTGGCAGGGCCAGCATTTATTGTCCATCCCTAATTGCACTCGAGAAGGTGATGGTGAGCCACCTTCTTGAGCCGCTGCAGTCGGTGTGGTTGAGGTACTCCCACAGTGCTATTAGGGAGCGAGTTCCAGGATTTTAACCCAGCGAAAGAACGGCAATATATTTCCAAGTCAAGATGCATTGCAGCAACTTGCCAAGGCTTCTTCGGCAGCACCTCTCAAACCCACAACCTCTACCACCTCGATGGACAAGTGCAGCAGGCGCATGGCAACATTATCACCTGCAACTTCCCCTCCAAGTTACACACCATGATTTCAAACACCATGTTTAAGGGCAATCATTTTGGGAAGTTCAAACAACACTTAAAACAAAGCATTCTTGCAACTGGCAGCTAACTTCAATTATGACTGAAAACAATAGGTGACGTCATCAAAACCCAGGTGGTCGTTTGGAGCGTGTGCAAGAACATTGGCGGGACCCAGGTACAGCAGAGGAGCGGGAAGGTCGGGACGGATGAGCCGTGAGAGATCATGGCAGAGGTGCGGCAAATGATCGGGACGGAGGAGTAGTGAGAGATTGTGGCCGAGATTCGGCGAGTGATCATGACGGAGGTGCGGCAAATGTTTTGTGGCGGAGGAGCAGCAAGAGATTGTGGCGGAGGTGCGGTAAATGAGGGTACAGGGCCCAGAAGCAGCACAAGTCAGCCCACACTGCGATATGTGTGTGCACTAGGTCCGTGCAGCGGAGCAGGTCTCTAGTCGTCCTGGTTAACCCTTTTGGATAAAGGCCTAGCTCTGTCAAGCCCATGTGGTGGGTGATGTGCAACGGTCACCACACGTTAAAAAAATCCACACACAGGCAGCTTCCACCCCTGGGGTTCAGGACTGGAATATCGTGTCTTTCATTGAAACATCTACGAACTCATCCCTTTTGGTGTGTAAGCAAGTCATCCTCGTTCGAGGACCACCCATGATGATGAGAAATAACATACGGGCTATGCTGTCGAGGTAAAACAAGACCAGGAAATGACTCAACATAACACTTATTTGATGTATTTTTTTTAATAAAAGAGATATGATCAGGGAAATAAAAGAGATTTACAACTTATGAACAAGCTCAGTTTTGCTAAGTTGCTAATTTTAAGTGCTTGGCATGTGGCTATTCAAGGTGAATGATTTTATTCTTGGGATTCACATTTGGTTGTCAGTCATCATGACTGGTCAGACATAAAAATAGGTGGCAAAATGGGGGTCTTATCTTATGAAATTATGTGTATAAAGAATTGTGTTGTTGACACCCAAACAAGACTGGGGAGGTTTGGAGAAATCGGAGAAGGATTCTGACTGGACAGTGAAGCAAGTAACCCAAGCCGAGAAAACATTGAGAGAGAATTTTAAAAAGTAAGTCGTCTAATCAAATGTAAGTAAATATTTATGTTTACCTGTATGTAATAGATCAATTCTAGAACTGGAGGACAGAAGTTAGCATGGTTATGTTTGCTTAAGTACAGTAATGTACAAGGCTAAATCTATTAGGAAGAGAAGCAGATGACAGAAGGAATGAATACTTCAGCTCCAGACAGATCCACCTTCAAGGTGCCCCAGAGGTGCATAGAAGTGACCAAAGAATAATCCATCCAACCCAGAAGGATGAGTGAATGAAATCCAGGAATAATATTGTGAAACCTAGTAGTTTATCAGCAGTATGCTAAACTGAACTTTTTTTTCCCCCATCATGCCTGTGAAGTTTTTCTACACTAGTAACACCATATAAATCCAAGTTCTTTTTTGTTTAAATGTACTTGGTATTTGTGCAGCCCAGCTGATTTGATAATTAAACTATTTTCAAGCCTGCAACTATTAAATTCTATCAGTTAATAATGCCGGAGTACATCATCTGGATTGCTCTGGCAGAGCTGGCACAAGCACAATGGGCAGAATGGCCTCGCTTGTGTTGTGAACTTGCATGGTTCTATTCATTCATGTTTAATCTTATGGTGGTTGTAACTGTTATTGTAGATGCATTAACAAAATGATGTTAGTTTTACAATCATGTTAGTCCACATATGCTTTTGCCCAACTTCATTTTTAATGACTCTAGCAAGAGAGTGTTAGCCAATTTGAAATGAAAACAGAAAATGCTAGAAATACTCAGCAGGTCAGGCAGCATCTGTGGAGAGAGAAAGAGCCAACGTTTCAGGTCGATGACCTTTTGTCAGTGCTGAGTATTTCCAGAATTTTCCGTTTTTATTTCACATTTCCAGCATCCACAGTATTTTGCTTTTGTATTAGTGTTAGCCAATTTACTTGATTGTGTGCAGCATACCCACTGTGATTGGCTTGGCTTGTGTAACTGTTAAAATACTTTGAACTGATTAACATGAAACAGTTCAAATGAGTAAATCTTTAGGCATTTAATAAACTCTAGACGTGGAAAGTAAGATGTTAATTCTATTGTCTGGTGTAGAGCTGAAGGAAAGGGGTTAAAGATTCACCTGACACTCTTTGACCAATACTTCTTACACTTCGATCACCCAATGGTTCCCCACACTGCAAACACTCAATTCTACACATGCTGCCAATGGAAAGTCCTGAGTTGAGACCAGGCACATCCTGCAAATATATAAATAAAATAAAAGTGTAAGCCAACATGGATCAATGTCTTACACCTACTGTTGTCTAATTCAACAGCATTATTAACAGAAGATACCTCTCTGCCCATTCAGCCAGCAAAAATAGCTCAAGAACAGCAACTTGTATTTACATATCCATTTAACTCAACGTGTATCGCAAAGTGCTTCATGGAGCAGTCATAGTTGTTGAACACGAGGGGAAAAATTAGGGAGGTGACTGCATAGATAGGTTTTGAGTTTTTGCAGGCGAGGAAAGATGTAGCAAGGCAGTGAGTCAGGCTGAGGTGGCAGTGGGAAAGCGCTACACAGGAGAGCAGAGTCAAAAGAGTGCAGGTCTTCATCTGGGATGCAGGGCTCTTGATGAAGATATTATTTCTAAATAAATGGGTATGGACCTGTGGAGATTAGCAAGTACAGGAGTGATGGGCTAGGGGCTCTTAGTAATACCAATCCTACATAGTGAAGCTTTTGCAATGAACATTAACCTCGACCACGTCATGATGAGTTATTACATCCGAGGGATACGTGACTGAATGCCATTTGATAAAGGTAACCATACGAGACAGCATTTGCTGGTATGATATGCTAAAAGAATGAGCACAACTAACACCACAACTCTAAATCTGTTAACCAATAAAAACATAATAGGAGCAGGAGTAGATCATTTGGCCCATTGTGCCTGCTTCGCCATTCAATAAGATCATGGCTCATCTGATCATGGACTCCGTTCCATTTCGCTGCCCGCTCCCCATAACCCTTAATTCCCTTATTGCTCAAAAATCTGTCTATCACCGCCTTAAATATATTCAACGACTCAGCCTCCTCATCTCAGTTTTAAATGGGCGGCCCCTTATTCTGAGACTATGTCCCCTAGCTTTAGTTTCCCCTATGAGTGGAAATATCCTTTCTGCATCCACCTTGTCGAGCCCCCTTACATCTTATATGTTTCAATAAGATCACCTCTCATTCTTCTGAACTCCAATGTGTACACCCACCTATTTTCAGAAGTCAACCCCCTCATCTCCAGAATCAACCCAGTGAACTTTCATTAAATAGCTTCCAATGCAAGTATGTCCTCCCTTAAATACGGAGACCAAAACTGTACGCAGTACTCTAGGTGTGTCCTTACCAATACCTTGTACAGTTGTAGCAGCCTTCTCTGCTTTTATACTCTATCCCCCTTGCAATAAAGGCCAACATTCCATTTGCCTTCCTGATTATTTGCTGTACCTGCATACTAACTTTTTGTGTTTAACATAAGAAATAGGAACAGAAGTAGGCCATACGGTCCACTCATTCAATATCATGGCTGATCTGATCATGGACTCAGCTCCACTTCCCTGCCCACTCCGCATAACCCCTTATCGTTTAACAAACTGCCTATTTCTGTCTTAAATTTATTCAATGTCCCAGCTTCCACAACTCTGAGGCAGCAAATTCCACAGATTTACAACCCTCAGAAGAAATTTCTCCTCATCTCAGTTTTAAATGGGTGGCCCCTTATTCTAAGATCATACCCTCTAGTTCTACTCCCTTTCAGTGGAAACACCCTTTCTACATCCACCTTGTCCAGCCCTCTCATAATCTTATAAGTTTCGATAAGATCACCAATGAGTAGAGGTCCAACCTACTCAACCTTTCCTCATAAATCAAACCCCTCATCTCCAGAATCAGCCTAGTGAACCTTCTCTGAACTGCATCCAAAGCAAGTATATCCTTTCATAAATATGGAAACCAAAACTGCATGCAGTATTCCAGGTGTGGCCTCACCAATACCCTGTACAGCTGTAGCAAGACTTTCTTGCTTTTGTACTCCATTCCCTTTACAATAAAGGCCAAAATTCCATTGGCCTTCCTGATCACTTGCTGTACCTGCATACTATCCTTTTGTTTCATTCACAAGTATCCCCAGGTCCCGCTGTACTGCAGCACTTTGCAATTTTTCTCCATTTAAATTATAATTTGCTTTTCTATTATTTCTGCCAAAGTGGATAACCTCACATTTTCCCACATTATACTCCATCTGCCAAATTTTAGCCCACTCACTTAGACTGTCTATAATCCTTTGCAGATTTTGTGTCCTCCTCACAATTTACTTTCCCACCCATTTTTGTATCATCAGCAAAATTGGCTACATTACACTCGGTCTCTTCATCCAAGTCATTAATATAGATTGTGAATAGTTGAGGACCCAGCACCAATCCCTGCGGCACCCCACTAGTCACTGTTTGCCAACCATAAAATGATCCGTTTATCCAGACTCTCTGTTTTCTGTTAGTTAGTTAGCCAATTCTCTATCCATGCTAATATATTACCCCAAACACCATTAGCTCTCATTTTGTGCAGTAACCCTTTATGTGGCACCTTATCAAATGCCTTCTGGAAATCCAAATACACATTCACTGGTTCCCCCTTATCCACTCGGCTCATTACATCCTCAAAGAACTCCAGAACATTTGTCAAACAAGATTTCCCTTTTATAAAACCATGCTGACTCTGCTTGATTGAATTATGGTTTTCCAAATATCCCGCTATTGCTTCCTTAATAATGGACTCAAGCATTTTCCCCAACAACAGACATTAGGCTAACTGGTCTATAGTTTACCGCTTTTTGTCCGCCTCCTTTTTTAAATAGGGGCATTACATTTGCAGTTTTCCAATCCGCTGGGACCACCCCAGAATCCAGGGAATTTTGGTAGATAACAACCAATGCATCCACTATCTCTGCAGCCACCTATTTTAAGACCCAAGGATGTAAGCCTTCAGGTCCAGGGGACTTGTCCGCCTTAAGTCCCATTATTTTACAGAGTACGCCAAGATTTCAAGATCAAAAATATACAGTTTGGTTGTACAAGATGATACTAGAGACTCACTTCTGCAGTGCAAGATTTAGGAAAGGAATATCAATTGGCAAATTATAAGCAAGTTAAATGAGCTTCAACCTACAATATTGATCCTACCAATGACACTGATGGCACTAAATTGTGTTTAAAATGTATTCAAAATTATTTTTACCCTACATCTCTATAAAAGGTTAATATGATAATTTTTAAAAAGATCGATGGTTTATTTGCAGGTTGCAGTACCACTCATCAAGAGTGGAGAAGTAATGTAAGGAGGGTGCTAATTTTTTTTTTGTGTATATTTGAGATAATGAAGGTTGTATCGAGAAGCTTGAGGTTATCTCAGAGGGACCAAAATGTAATTTTTAAAATTTAAATAAGCAGGCATGGCACTAGTTTCTGAAACTCAAATTTGGTCTAAAATGTTTTATTATTCAGTCATATGATGTGGGAATCATTGGCAAGGCCAGCATTTATTGCCTTTTTGCCTTTTCCCTAATTGCCTTTGGGAAACATGGTGCTGAGTTGCCTTGTCAAACCATCTCCCACAGTGCAGTTCCAGGATTTTGACCCAGCGCCGATGAAGAAATGCGATATATTTCCAAGTCCAGAGGGGAACTTGGAGGTGATGGTTCCCCCATGCACTTGCTGGCCTTGTCCTTCAAGGTGGTAGAGGTCGCGGGTTTGGGAAGTGCCGTCAACCAAGCCTTGGCGAGTTGCTGCATTGCATCTTGTAGATGGTACACACTGCCAGACATTCTCCCGGCGCAGTTTTCGGCTTCCCTCCGCTACTCGAGGATCCCACTTGAACTTGACTGAGCCCAGCTTCACATCGCCAGGAGCCGGTCAGTCTGCGGGCAACACACAGGATGCCACCACCACACCCCCAGCAGCCAGGTTCCTGCCAGTCACTCCCGGGCAGATAGCGGGCGGCTGAACTACTCATGGATTCGCATTCCAGCCAGTCCGTTAGCTCGGAAAAGAGTGACGTTAGTTAAAGCCAGCGCGGTACACGGCCCTCATACTCACCTTCAAACGTACGTCTAACAGTCGAAGGGGAAAAGCAACTGGAAAAATCAGAAACCTTTAAAGACTCCAATGCGTGAAGCCAGCCCCGCGGTCAGCAGCTGCCAGAGGTCGTAGTCCGGAAATCAGCCGGGCGCTGGGGTTAGTGTACTGCAGTAGGAGCTGATGTTACCCGCAGTTCCCGAAACGGTTCCAGACCCGCTGGAACATTCTTGCTCTTGCACGGACCTAACGGCACAGGTGCAAGCCGCCAGCACACAACCACATCCAGAACCTTCCGCCCACCAGCAGCCAATCGGAACCACAGGGTTGATAGTGACCGCCCACAAATATACTGTCAGCCAATCCAGAGCGTTGGGCAAGGATCGAGCATTCCACCCACAAACATTCCACTAACCAATCAGTGGGAAGCCAGGCAAAACCCGCATCGTTCGCACCCGCTGCGCATAAATAAACCTGTCAGAGCCACGTGTTGTAAGGTTTTACCGGTTTGTACACATTCGACGACACAGTCACCCCAATTAGTTAATGCCTGGTGTTTATACTGCACACACACCTCTTTTCACCCTAATTACTCCCTTCCCACCTTGTCCCCATATCCCTCTATTCCCTTCTCCCTCATGTATTTAAGCCTCTCCTTAAATGTGTCAATGTTATGTCCGTTTAGCAGTGATTTCCACATTCTCACCACTCGAAAGAAGTTCATCCTAAGTTCTTTATTCTGTTAGGGGCTATCTTATATAAAATAAAAAAAGAAAATGCTGGAAATAATCAACAGGTCAGGCAGCATCTGTGGAGAGAGAAACAGACTTAATGTTTCAGGTCAACGAATTTACATCAGAACTAACTTGTAGCTGCCGGACACGCCATGGCGCACCATCTTGTAGTCCGGAGGAGGTGGGGGTCCCCAATGGAGTGCTCTCTACGCAGAAGACCTCCTTTTATTTATTAGGAACTTGGCTTGGAGGGTGGTGCACGGAGCAGTCCCATGCAATCGTTTTTTAAGTCAGTTCACGGACTCCCAGGCCGCTTGCAATTTCTGCAGTCTGGAAGAGTCCGTGTTCCATGTGTACACTGAATGTGTGAAGTTGCAGCCCCTGTTCCATTATTTGAAGGGGCTGCTCCTCAAATTCTGATTGCACTTCAGTCCCACGCTCCTGATCTTTGGGCATCCTGTGCAAAGGGGAGCGGTCAGGTCGGAAGGCCTCCTCGTAGGACTGCTCCTGGGCATGGCCAATAATATGTCTCTCCTTATCTGTCAAATACCTCCACAAGGCCTAGTGCTGTGTATGAACTGCTGTGACCTTAGTCTCTTTATTGTGACTGCAGAGTGCTTCACAGCGTGGTGGCCAGCCTTTTATACGGCTCCTGCCTGGGCCTCCCACAGTTGTAGTACCAGCATAGTATATCCACAGAGTATACATATATGACAATATTTCCCCCCAAAGTCTTTGATGCGAGTTAGTTACAGGTTGAGGTGATCCGGAACTCTGCGCTCCCTGGTTGATCATCTGAGTGTCACTTCTGACATGGATGAGTTGGTCGGGCCACTGCTGTCTTGTAGCGCTGTTGGTCTGACTGGACTGTTGGAGATGGTGGGATCATCCTCATGGTTGGCAGCTAGGTCTGTTGCTGATTGGGTGTGTGCAGGTGGATCGCTGAAGGTAAGGTCCTCTCCCGATAGTTCCTGGTTACCTGTAAATCGCAATTTGGTCTGGCCCAAAAGCTTTCTGCACGTTTGTCCGTTAAGCAGCTTGACAACAAACACTCTATTCCCCTCCTTCGCTAAAACAGTGCCAGTGACCCAATTGTGGCCATGACCGTGATTCAGTACAAATACCGGGTCGTTAATGTTATATATGTAAACTAGTATTTACTCTGTACAGCCACCAGAGGGCTCATCCCCTGGAGTCCCAAGGGATCCCATAATCCCTTGGGAGCACAGCTATTTAAGGAGGCCTCACAGGTTGGAGAGGCACCCTGGAGACCTGCAATAAAAGACTAAGGTCACACTTTACTTTGAGCTCACAGTGTTCAGTCTGACTCTTTCTCCATATATAACAACTGGCGATGAGATACAGATAACGAATCCAAAGATGCAGAGAACAGTGGGCATCCTGGAGAAATTCTCAGAGGGAGGTGATTGGGAAACTCTTGTAGATTGACTCGACCAATACTTCGTGGTCAATGAGCTAGATGGGGAAGAGAATGCTGACAAATGAAGGGCGATCCTCCTCACCGTCTGTGGGGCACCAACTTATAGCCTCATGAAGAATCTGCTCACTCCAGCAAAACCCACGGAGAGATCATACGGTGATTTGTGCACACTGGTCCGAGAGCATTTGAACCTGAAGGAAAGCTTTTTGATGGCGAGGTACCGGTTCTACACATACAAAAGGTCTGAAAGCCAGGAAGTGGTGAGTTATGTCGCCGAGCTAAGACGCCTTGCAGGACATTGCGAATTTGAAGGACATTTGGAGCACATGATCAGAGACTTTTTTGTACTTGGCATTGGCCACGAAACCATACTTCGCAAACTTTTGACTGTAGAAACCCCAACCTTGAGTAAGGCCATAGCGATAGCCCAGGCGTTCATTGCCACCAGTGACAATACTAAGCAAATCTCTCAGCACACAAGTGCTGCTACAAGTACTGTGAACAAAGTGATGTTGTTTTCGAATCACGACATGCAGGGCAGGTCACACATGCCAGCAGCTGCACGTCTGCAGATGTCTCAGAGTTCACCATCAAGGGTGATAAATGCAAGGCCATTGACACCTTGTTGGCGCTGCGGGAATGATCATCGTTTCCATTCATGCCGATTCAAAGGGTTGCGAGGGCTGTGGAACAATGGGACACCTCCAACGTATGTGCAGGCGAGCTGCTAATCCTTCAAACCACCATGTTGCTGATGAGGACAGGTCCACGGAGGATCACAACGAACCAGAGCCTCAGACCGAGGAGGCAGAGGTACATGGGGTGCACACATTCACCACGAATTGTCCCCCGATAATGCTGAATGTTGAACTAAATGGACTTCCGGTGTCAATGGAACTGGACACGGGTGCGAGCCAGTCCATCATGGGCAAAAAGTTTTCTTTCGAAATACTGTGGTGCAACAAGGCCTCAAGGCCAGTCTTAATTCCAATTCGTATGAAACTAAAAACTTACACGAAAGAACTGATTCCTGTAATTTGCAGTGCTACGTAAAGGTCTCTTACGATGGAGCGGTGCACAAGTTACCACTCTGGATGGTACCGGGCGATAGTCCCAAGCTGCTCGGCAGGAGCTGGCTGGGAAAGATACATTGGAACTGGGACGATGTCCGAGCGCTATCGCCCGCTGACGACACTTCGTGTGCCCAGGTCTTAAACAAGTTCCCTTCGCTGTTCGAACCAGGCATTGGGAAATTCCAAGGAGCAAAAATGAAGATCCACCTAATTCTGGGGGCGCAACCCATTCATCACATGGCGAGAGCAGTACCATACATGATGAGAGAAAGGGTCGAGATCGAGCTAGACCGGCAGCAATGAAAGGGCATCATTTCACTGATCGAGTTCAACGAGTGGGCCAGCCCAATCGTTCCTGTCCTCAAGGGAGACGGCACCGTCAGAAGCTGTGGCGATTACAAAGTAACTATCAATCGTTTCTCCCTGCAGGACCAATACCCACTACCAAAGGCCGACAACCTCTTTGCAATGCTGGCGGGAGGAAAGACATTCATGAAGCTGGATCTGACTTCAGCCTACATGACGCAGGAACTGGAGGAATCATCGAAGGGTCTCACCTGCATCAACACGCACATTTATAACAGATGCCCGTTTGGAATTCGCTCAGCGGCGGCGATATTCCAGAGAAACATGGAAAGCTTACTGAAGTCGGTCCCGCACACCGTGGTCTTCCAGGACGACATCTTGGTCACAGGTCAGAACACAGCCGAGCATCTGCAGAACCTGGAGGAGATTCTTAGTTGACTCAACTGTGTGGGGTTCAGGTTAAAACACTTGAAGTGCATTTTCCTGGCGCCTGAAGTGGAGTTCTTGGGAAGGAGGATTGCAGCGGATGGCATCAGGCTCACTAACGCGAAGACGGAGGCAATCGAGAACACACTGAGGTCATAGAACGTAACGGAACTGCGGTCGTTTCTGGGACTCCTGAACTACTTTAGTCATCATCATAGGCAGTCCCTCGGAATCGAGGAAGATTTGCTTCCACTCTTAGCATTTCTGAGGTGGCTGTACAGTCCAATACGAGAATCACAGTCTCTGTCACAGGTTGGAATGATAGTCGTTGAGGGAAAGGGTGGGCAGGGAGCCTGGTTTGCTGCACGCTACTTCCGCTGCCTGCGCTTGATTTCTGCATGCTCTCGGCGACGATACTCGAGGAGCTCAGTGCCTTCCCAAATGCACTTCCTCCACTTAGGGCGGTCTATGGCCAGGGACTCCCAGGTGTCAGTGGGGATGTTGCACTTTATCAGGGAGGCTTTGAGGGCAACGTGGACCACTTTCTCTATCTCGGGAGCCTCCTATCAACAAGAGCAGGTATTGATGATGAGATCCAACACCGCCTCCAGTGCGCTTGTGCAGCCTTTGGCCGCCTGAGGAAAAGAGTGTTTGACAATCAGTCCCTCAAAACTGTCACCAAGCTCATGGTCTACAAGGCCGTAGTAATACCCGCCCTCCTGTATGGCTCAGAGACGTGGACCATGTACAGTAGACACCTCAAGTCGCTGGAGAAATACCACCAGCGATGTCTCTGCAAGGTCCTGCAAATTCCCTGGGAGGACAGATGCACAAACATTAGCGTTCTCATCCAGTCCAACATCCCCAGCATTGCAGCACTGACCATACTTGATCAGCTCCGCTGGCCAGGCCACATAGTCCGCATGCCAGACACGAGACTTCCAAAGCAAGCGCTCTACTCGGAACTTGTCCACGGCAAATGAGCCAAAGGCGGGCAGAGCAAATGTTACAAGGACTACTTTGGTAACTTCTTACCGGGTCTCAGCACACTGTTAGAACCACTGCATGTCTTACTACGAAAAGGGGACGAATGGGTTAGGGGCAAAAGCCAAGAAAATGCCTTTGTAAAAGCGAGAAAATTGTTATGCTCAAACAAATTGCTTGTGTTGTATGATCCATGTAAGCATTTGGTACCAGCATGTGATGTTTCTTCATATGGCGTCGAGTGTGTATTGCAACAAGCTAATGATTTTGGGAAACTGCAACCGGTTGCTCATGCATCCAGGAGTCTGTCGAAGGCTGAGAGAGCCTACAGCATGATTGAGAAAGAAGCGTTAGCGTGTCTCTATGGGATAAAGAAAATGCATCAATACCTGTTTGTGCTAAAATTCGAATTTGAAACTGACCATAAGCCATTCATATCCCTGTTTTCCGAGAGTATAGGGATAAATACCAATGCATCGGCCCGCATCCAGCAATGGGCGCTCACGTTGTCCGCATTCAACTACGCCATCCGCCACAGGCCAGGCACAGAAAACTGCGCCGATGCTCTCAGTAGTCTGCCATTGCCCACCATGGGGGAGGAAATGGTGTAGCTCGCAGATTTAGCCATGCTTATGGAAGCATTTGAGAGTGAGCAATCACCTGTCACTGCCCAGCAGATCAAAACCTGGACGAGCCAGGACCCCCTATTATCCCAAGTCAAAAGCTGTGTGCTTCACGAGAGCTGGTCCAGTGTCCCAGTGGAAAGGCAGGAAGAGATAAAGCCGTTCCAGCGGCACAAAGATGAAATGTCAACGCAGGCAGACTGCCTTCTGTGGGGCAATCGTGTAGTGGTTCCCAAGAAGGGCAGAGACACC
Source organism: Pristiophorus japonicus (assembly GCF_044704955.1). Lineage (NCBI taxonomy): Eukaryota > Metazoa > Chordata > Chondrichthyes > Pristiophoridae > Pristiophorus > Pristiophorus japonicus. Next base: position 51,029 of record NW_027253970.1, read on the forward strand.
TTCATCAATGATCTCCACATTACCCATCCAGGCATCGTAATGATGAAAGCGATAGCCAGATCCCACATTTGGTGGCCCGGTATTGATGCGGACTTAGAGTCCTGCGTACACAGATGTAATACATGCTAGCAGTTAAGCAATGTACCCAGGGGCAGGCGCCGCTAAGTTTATAGTCTTGGCCCTCCAAACCGTGGTCTAGGGTACATGTCGACTATGCAGGCCCGTTCTTGGGTAAAATGTTCCTTGTGGTTGTAGATGCGTACTCCAAGTGGATTGAATGTGAGATAATGTCGGCTAGCATGTCCACTGCCACTACTGAAAGCCTGCGGGCCATGTTTGCCACACACGGCCTACCCGATGTCCTGGTGAGCAGCAACGGGCCATGTTTTATCAATGCTGAGTTCAAAGAATTCATGACCCGTAATGGGATCAAACATCACAACTGCCCCGTTTAAACCAGCGTCCAATGGTCAGGCAGAGAAAGCAATGCAAACCATCAAGCAAGGCTTGAAGAGGGTAACTGAAGGCTCGCTGCAGACTCACCTATCCTGAGTCCTGCTTAGCTACCGCACGAGACCCCACTCGCTCACTAGGATTCCATCTGCTGAACTGCTCATGAAAAGAGCATTTAAGACAAGGCTTTCGTTAGTTCACCCTGATCTACATGAACAGGTAGAGAGCAGGCGGGTTCAACAAAGTGCATACCATGATAGCGCAAATGTGTTAAGCAAGATTGAAATCAATGATCCTGTATTTGTATTGAATTATGGACAAGGTCCCAGGTGGCTTCCCGGCACTGTCGTGGCCAAAGAGGGGAGCAGGGTATTTCGGGTCAAACTTTCAAATGGACTCATTCACCGGAAACACTTGGACCAAATCAAACTCAGATTCACGGACTATCTTGACAACCCACCTTGGACCCTACCTTTTTTGATCCCCTAACATACACACCAGTGGCAACCGGCACCACGGTTGACCATGAAGCAGAACCCATCATCCACAGCAACCCAGCAGGACCCAACACACCAGGCAGCCCAGTAAGGCCAGCTGCACAGCAGCCCAGCGAGGGCCCAACAAATGATTCAACAACATCAGCTTTCACACCGAGACGATCAATCAGGGCAAGAAGGGCCCCAGATCGACTCACATTGTAAATAGTTACACTGTTGACTTTGTGGGGGAGTGTTGTTATATACGTAAACTTGTATTCACTCTGTGCAGCCACCAAAGGGCTCATCCCCTGGAGTCCCAAGAGATCCCATAATCCCTTGGGAGCACAGGTATTTAAGGAGGCCTCACAGATTGGAGAGGCACTCTGGAGACCTGCAATAAAAGACTACGGTCACACTTTACTTTGAGCTCACAGTATTCAGTCTGACTCTTTATCCATACATAACAGTTTACTGTGATGTCGTGTGATACAGCCGCGCGATCATGGTACATGTTTTGCCGCTAACGCCTGGTTTCCACCTGATCGTTGAGGTCAGGGTGGATAAAGAGAGCCTTGTTTTGAGTGCACGTTTCATTAGTAACTCCGCAGGGGGGACTCCAGTAAGCGAGTGGGGTCGTGTCCTGTAATTGATCAGCACCTGGAATAGGCGGGTTTGTAAGGAGCCTTCCGTGACGCGTTTCAAGCTCTGCTTTATGGTTTGGACTGCCCGCTCCGCTTGGTCGTTGGATGCGGGCTTGAACGGGGAAGACCTGACATGCTTGATGCCATTGCGGGTCATAAATTCATTGAAGTCCGAGCTGATGAAACACGGACCATTGTCGTTGACCAGAATGTCAGGCAAGCCATGGGTGGCGAACATGGCCCTGAGGCTTTCAATGGTGGCGGTGGACGTGCTGGATGCCATTATTACACATTCGATCCACTTAGAGTAGGCGCCCACTACAACGAAGAACATTTTTCCTTAAAAGGGGCCCGCATAATCTATGTGGATCCTGGACCATGGTTTTGAGGGCCAGAACCACAGACAAGTAGAGCCTCCCTGGGGGCATTGCTCAATTATGAGCAAGTGTTACACTGGCGCATGCACGACTCCGAGTCAATGCCGGCCCACCAGACGTGGGACCTGGCAATAGCCTTCATCATGATTATGCCTGGGTGGGCACTGTGTAGGTCGCGTATGAAGCGTGCCCTGCCTTTTTTTGGCAGGACGACGCGGTTGCCCCATCAGAGGCAATCCAATTGGATGGACATTTCATCTTTACGACGGTGAAACGGCTTTATCTCGTCTTGCATTTCTCTTGGGACCGCTGACCAGCCCCCACTGAGGACGCAACTTTTTACAAGCGATAACACAGGGTCCTGGTTGGTCGCAGTTCTGATCTGGCGGCCGTTACGGGTGACCCTTCGCTTTCTAAGGCATCCATGACCAGGCACAGGTCTGCGGGCTGCGCCATTTCTACCCCGGTGGTGGGCAACGGTAGCCGGCTGAGGGCATCGGCGCAGTTCTCAGTGTCTGGCCTGTGGCGGATCGTATAAACGTAGGCCGACAATGTTATTGCCCACCTTTGGATTCACAGCGAAGCATTGGTGTTTATTCCTTTGCTTTCCGAAAACAGTGAGATTAGGGACTTGTGGTCGGTTTCCAACTCGAACCTGAGTCCGAACAAATGCTGGTGCATGTTTTTTACCACATAGACACAGGCCAAAGCCTCCTTCTCGACCATACTGTAGGCTCTTTCGGCCTTGGATAGACTTCTTGATGCATATGCAACTGGTTGGAGTTTGCCCGCTACATTTGCTTGCTGTAAAACACACTCGACACCGTACGACAACACATCACATGCTAAAACTAGACTTTTACCTGGGTCATACAATACAAGCAACTTGTTCAAACACAGCAAGTTTCTAGCCTTTTTGAAGGCGGCCTCATGATTTTGACCCCAAACCCAGTCATCTCCCTTGCGTAGCAACTTGTGCAATGGTTTGAGCAAGGTGCTCAACCCTGGAAGAAAGTTACCAAAATAATTGAGGAGTCCCAGGAACGAGCGCAGCTCTGTTACATTTCGTGGTCTGGGTGTATTCTTGATGGCCCATGTCTTTGAGTCCGTGGGCCTGATGCAGTCTGCCACAATCGTCCTCCCCAGGAATTCTACCTCTGGCACCAGGAAGACACACTTGGATCATTTCAGCCGGAGTCCGACTCTGTTTAGTTGACTTAAAACCTCTTGCAGGTTGTGCAGGTGTTCAGTGGTGTCGCGACCAATGATTAGGATGTCATCCTGAAATACAACGGTGCATGGAACCGATTTCAACAGACTCTCCGTGTTTCTTTGGAAAATTGCTGCAGCCGAGCGAATCCCGAACGGGCACTTGTTATACAAAAACAGTCCCTTGTGTGTGTTAATGCACGTTAATTTTTTCAACGACTCAGCCAGCTCCTGGGTCATGTAAGCGGAGATTGGTGGACGCCTTTCCCCCGCTAATGTTGCAAAGAGATTATCAGCTTTGGGTGGCGGGTACTGGTCCTATAATGAAACTCGGTTGATCATTACCTTGTAGTCTCCGCAGATTCTGACCGTGCCATCGCTCTTTCGTACCGGAACAATCGGGTTGGCTCACTCGTTGAATTGGACTGGTGATATGGTTCCCTCGCATTGAAGTCTGTCCAATTCGATCTCCACTTTCTCCCTCATCATGTAAGGGACCGCTCGAGCCTTGTGATGAACAGGCTGTGCCTCGGGTACCAAGTGGATCTGCACTTTGGCGCCTGTGAAGTTGCCAATGCCTGGTTCTTGCTCAGCATTTGAGCACAGGAAGCATTGTCCACTGAAGATAGTGCTTTGACGTCTTCCCAGTTCCACCGAATCTTCCCCATCCAGCTTCTGCCAAGCAGCGTTGGCCTGTCGCCTGGTACAACCCACAGTGGCAATTCGTGTATCTCTCCACCATAGGATACTTTTACGGTCGCACTGCCGATAACTGGGATCGGTTCCTTGGTGTAAGTGCACAGCTTTGTCTGAATCGGGCTCAGCTGGGGTCTTTGTTCTTTGTTGCCCCACAGGTTCTCAAATGCCTTCTGGCTCATAAGTGACTGACTCGCCCCCGTGTCCAACTCCATGGAAACAGGAATGCCATTTACCTTGACTTTCATCATCATGGGGGGACTTTTGGTAGTGAAGGGTGCACCCCGTGCACTGCTTCCTCGGGCTGAGTCGCCTCTTTAGTTTGTACTTTATGATCCTTGCAGGATCGGAAACCTCCTGCCGACGCCTAGGCCACGTTTTGAGTCGCAGTTCTTTGCACATTCACTGTGGGTGGCCCTTTTGGCCGCAGCCTTTGCACACATAGTGTCTGAATTGACACAGACGGGCCCGATAGTTACCCCCGCAATGCCAGCATGTTAAACGATTCACATTTACACCCCTTGGTGGACTCTGAATCGGACTAATTCTTTGATCAACAGTTATTTTCTGCACAGTACTTGCCAGTGAGTTTTGATTCTAGAAGGATCTCAACGCTGAGGTCATGAACGCCTGGCTTAAGGTGATGGTCCGTTTCATGTCCCGTCCCGTCGCGAAAATGTTGTTGAGGAGTTCACCAAATTCGCACGGTTCAGCGAGCCTTCGTAGGCCTGCGACATATTCCGCTAAGTCCTGGCCCTCGGTGCGGCAGTGCGTATAGAAGCGATACCTGGCCAGTGAAACCCGAGTAAAGGCTTCACCCTCTGTAAACTTTTCTAAACTATCAACAGCAACCATCTCTGCGTGTAAGTCCGTGATCTGTACTCGTCGCCAGTTAATATGTCTCTACTTATCTGTAGAATATCTCGACGAGGCCAAGTGTGTACTTGAACTGCTGTGACCTTAGTCTCTTTATTGTGACTGCAGAGTGCTTCACAGCGTGGTGGCCAGCCTTTTATACAGCTCCTGCCTGGGCATTCCACAGTTGCACACTCTAGTGGTACCAGCATAGTATATACACAGAGTATAGATATATGACAGGCAAGGTGACCATTAACCGGTCCAGTCAGCGGGCGGTCGAGGGGGTAGTTCAGCCCGACTGCCTGTCTCTCTTCCACAGTTACGTTCGATCCAGGATGTCCCTGGAGATGGAGCGAGCGGTGGCCACCGGTACACTCGCGGTCTTCTGCGAGATGTGGGTGCCGGAGGGACTGGAATGGATCATCACCCCTGGCAATCAAATTTTAATTTGATCCATTAACGTCAAAAGTTCAATTTGTTTAATTTGTTAGTTTTAGTGCCCCTTTAATAAGGGGGCACTTGAATTCGTTTCACACAAAATAGTGTAGCTGCCGGAAGAGACCCGAAGCCAGCGAGTGGGGCAGCCAGCCCTTGTCCTGGCTGTCTGCAGTGAGTGACGTTAGTTAAAGCCAGCACAGTACATAACCTTCGCAGTCACCTTCAAAGGCACTTCAGAGATTATAAGCCTCAGCTCATCTGCTGCTGAAATCCTCATGCCTCTGTTACCTCTAGACTTGACTATTGCAACACACTCCTGACAGGACTCCCATCTTCCACCCTCCATGAACTTAAGCTCATCCAAAACTCTGCTGTCCATATCCTAACTTGCACCAAGTCCTGTTCACCCATCACTCCTGTGCTTGCTGGCTACATTGGCTCCCAGTTGAGCAACATCTTGATTTTAAATTGTCATCCTTGTTTTCAAATCCCTCCATGGCCTTGCCCCTCCCTATCTCTGTAACTTCCTCCAGCCCTACAATTCTCCAGGATATCTGCACTGCTCCAATTTTGGTGTCTTGCGCATCGCCAATTTTAATCGCTCCACCATTGGCAGCAGTGCCTTCAGCTGCGGAGATCCTAAGCTCTGGAATTCACTCCCTAAACCACTCTACCTCTCTTTCCTCCTTTAAGATGCTCCTTAAAACTTAGTGTTAAGTCCTGACTCTAATGTACTGACTTACACGAGACACATGCTGAAGTCAAGGTCACTCAGGACCTGCACCTTTAATTCCAGCTCTCCCAGTGCTGCACTTGCCTGAGACCTCCCTTTATATACCTCAGTGGGACAGGTATGGAGTGTCTCCTGCAAGTGCACCCCTGGTGGTAAGGTATGCTTATTGTTACAGGTCATATCCAGTTACAGTCATGTATAGCATGATAAGATACAGTTATATACAGTAATGTGAGATACATGACACTTAGGACAACCAAATGTCCTCGTTATCTTAAGTCTGTGTCCTCTGGTTACCAAACCACCTGCCAGTGGAAACAATTTCTCCCTATCTACTATATTAAACACCTCATAATTTTGAACACCTCTATTAAATCTCCCCTTAAACTTCTTTGCTCTAAGCATCATCATCATCATCATCATAGGCAGTCCCTCGAAGCGAGGATGACTTGCTTCCACGCCAAAAAGGGATGAGTTCACAGGTGTTTCAATGAAGGACTTAATATTCCAGGTCCCGAACTAAATAATGAAGGGTGAGTTACGTTTAGAATAACTCCACAAGACTGTACATCTTCAGCTCAAACTCTTATAACCTTGGTTTCTTTATTGTAACTCCAGAGTGAGGAGGCAGCATGGTAGTCTGCCTTTTATACCTGCTTGCCCAGGGTGCGCAGGTGACCCAAGAGTCTCCCACAGGTGCGCCCCTGGTGGCAAATCTTACACATTGGTAGTATTTACATACATAACAGGGTGGAAGATGCCTGTGCTTGGATTTTTTTTAACGGGTGGTGGCCGTTGCACATCTACCACCACACGGGCTTAACAGAGCTAGGTTTTAATCCAGTGGCAAGGATTACCCAGGACTAACTGGAGACCAGCTCTGTTGCACAGACCAAGCGCGCACACATATCGCAGTGTGGGCTGACCCGTGCCGCCCCTGGGCCCTCGCCTCTTCTGGACCCCACTGCATACCACTGCAGGGAGTAGCACGTGCTGCTGCAGGAGGGCGATGGCTGCGAAGCCAGGTCGCTGATTGCAGTGCGGGCAGGCACAGCAGGAGGAGCGAAGGAGCGGAAAGAGTCCGTAGAGGGAAGTGACCGGGGCCCAGGAGAGGCGTGAATCTTCTCACACACAGAGCAGGTGAATGGCCTCTCCCCAGTGTGAACTCGCTGCCAGTGTGTCAACAAGCTGGATGACATCGTGAATCCCATCCCACACATGGAACAGGCGAATGGCCTCTCCCCAGTGTGAACCTTCTTTGCTCTAAGGGTTATGGGGAGCGGGCGGGTAAGTGGAGCTGAGTCCACGGCCAGATCAGCCATGATCTTGTTGAATGGCGGAGCAGGCTCGAGGGGCTAGATGGCCTACTCCTGTTCCTAATTCTTATGTCTTATGTCTTATGTCTAAGCAGCTTCTCTAGTCTCTCCTCATAACTGAATTTCCTCGTCCCTGATACCGTTCTGGTAAATCTCCTCGCCCCCCTCTCCATGGCCTTGATATCCTTTCTAATGTGTGATACCCACAATTGGATACCATATCTTAGCTGAGGTCTAACCAGTGATTTATAAAGATTTATCGTAACTTCCTTCCTTTTGTACTCAATGCCTCTGTTTCTAAAACCAATGATCCAGCATGCTTTTCTTAACAGCTTTATCCAACTGTCTTGCCACCTTCACAGATTTGTGTATGTGAAACCCCAGGTCTCTCTGCTCTTGCACCCACTTTAAAATTTTACCATTTACTTAGTACTGTCTCTCCTCATTTTTCCTTCCAAAATGCATCACTTCACACTTCTCTGCATTACATTTCATCTGCCATCTATCTGCCCATTTCATTGCCTATGTCCTCTTGAAGTCTGCTGCTATCCTCCTCACTGTTTACTACATTTCCAAGCTTTGTGCCATCCTCAAACTTTTAAATTTTGCCTCCAGGTCCAAGTCCAGGTCATTAATATAGACCAAAAAGAGCAGAGGTCCTTATAACAACATCTGGAGGACACCACTGTATACTTCCCTTTAGTCTGAAAAACTATTCTTCCGGTCCCGGTATTTGCGGCAATATCCCATGAACTGGAATCCCTCCTTTCAATACCTCTATTTCAGACATGGATTCAGTTTTCTGATCTGTTTATTCACTTGCCAATTAGTAGATTCCATGGGTAGTAATCTGGATATTACAACCCTCAAGGTCCTGCTTTTTAATTTAGCTTCCGGCTCCTGATTCTCCCTTAACAGGACCTACTCAATATTCTTTTTTATATTGTTGGTTCTACCATGGACCATGAAAACTGGTTCTTCCCCCCACCCATGTACTTCACTCACCTAAGTGAGGTTCATATTAACAAGATCAAAGGCTTAGTAAGATCCATATATACATAGGAATATTGCTGGGGTTTAATTGAAGAATGCTGGTAAGCTTACCACTTCTTATCCTGCTAAAATCATCCCATTCAGATATTAGCTTGCACGGTTATTTGGAGCCAAGTTTAAAGAATCTCAGTCCCCAGTAACAAGTCTATTCATCCAGGTCATAATAATGACCCAGGTTATACTGGAGTGAATTGGACTTGTGTGGGTCAGGTCTTGAATTATCAAGAGGATTGACTTAGTTCCAATCATCTTACTACATAGAATTTACAGCACAAAAACATGCCATTTGCCCATTATTTATGTTCCATACAAGCCTCCACCCACTCTATTTACTTCATCTCACCTTATCAACATATTTTTCTATTCCTTTCACCCTCATGTTGTGGGAGCAGGCAGGGAAGTGGATCTGAGTCCATGATCGGATCAGCCAAGATTGTATTAAATGGCGGAGCTGGCTCGAGGGGCCATATGGCCTACTGCTGCTCCTATTTCTTAAGTTCTTATGTTCTTATGTACTTATCTAGCTTTCCCTTGCTACCACATGATTTACACTTGCGTGGTTCCATTCATATCTATCTAATCGTAGCCAGAGAATCACCTGCAACGGCTTCCCTTCCCACTCCTGCATCATTACCTCTGGTGTCCCCCAAGGATCTATACTTGGCCCCCTCCCTATTTCTAATCTACATGTTGCCCCATGGCGACAGCATCCAAAAACACAGCGTCAGTTTACACATGGACACTGAAGACACCCAGCTCTAACTCACTACCACTTCTATCGACCCCTCCACGATCTCTAAATTGTCCGACTGCTTGTCCGGTTCTGGATGAGCAGAAATTTTCTCCAATTGAATATTGAGAAGACCGAAGCCATCGTTTTCGGAACCCACCACAAACTCTGTTCCCTAGCCACTGACTCCATTCTTCTCTCCAACTTCTGTCTGAGGCTGAACCAGACTCTTTGCAACATTGGTGTCATATTTGACCCTGGAATGAGCCTTTCGAACACATATCTGCAGCATAACTAAGACCGCCTATTTCCACCTCCGTAACATCGCCCGGCTCTGCCCTTGCCTCAGCTCATCCGCTGCTGAAGCCCTCATCCATGCCTTTCTTACGTCTTGACTTGACTATTCCAAGGCATTGCTGACTGGCCTCCCACATTCTACCCTACGTAAACTAGAGGTGATCCTAAACTCAGCTGCCCCTGTCCTAACTCGCACCATATCTCGCTCACCCATTGCCCCTATGCTCGCTGATCTACATTGGCTTCTGGTTAAGCAACTCCTTGATTTCAAAATTCGCATCCTTATTTTCAAATCCCTCCATGGTCTCACCCTTCCCTATCCCTGTAATCTCTTCCAGCCCCACAACTCCCCCAAGATGTCTGCACTCCTCTAATTCTGCCCTCCTAAGCATCCCTGATTATAATCGCTCAACCGTTGATGGCTGTGCCTTTTGTTGCCTAGGCCCCAAGCTCTGGAACTCCCTACCTAAACCTCTCCACCTCTCTACCTCTCTTTCCTCCTTCAAGATGCTCCTTAAAACAAACCTCTTTAACCTGCGTTAATTTCTACTTATGCAGCTCGGTGTGAAATTTTTATCGCTTAATACTCCTGTGAAGCGCCTTGGGATGTTTCACCACGTTAAAGGCGTTATATAAATACAAGTTGTTGTTGTTGTTGTTGTACCCCTAGATCCCTCTGTGCCTCTAAATCTTATTTTCCAAGGAGTAGGTGGCCTCCTTATTTTTTCTACCAAAATATACCATCTCACAATTACCTATATTGAAACTTGCTATTTACACACACATTCCGTAAGTCTTCTTGTATTTTGTTGCAGTTCTCCAAGATTGGTGTCTTCTGCAAATCTTGATATTGTACTTCTGATTCCCAAATCCAAATCATATATGTAAATGATAGACAATAGTGGTCCCAGTACCGATCCTTATGGAACACCACTTCTCAACTTCAGCCAGTCTGAGTAACTACCTTTAACCCCTTTACTCTGTTTTGTAGCCAGTTTGCTATCGATTCTGCTACTTGTCCCCTAACTCCACATGTCATGAGTCATGAGTTTACTATGTGGTACCTTAACGAAGGGCTTTTGAAAGCCCATATATATAAAGAACGAAAGACTTGCATTTATATAGTGCCTTTCACCACCTCAGGACGTTCCAAAGCACTTTACAGCCAATGAAGTACTTCTGAAGCGTAGTCACTATTGTACTGTAGGAAATGCCGGTTTTAAAAAGTCTTGGATGATGTCCCAGTGTAGGCCGCAAGCCCCGAACAGGAGCCCCAGGCCGGTGCAGGGGTCCTTTCGGCCCGGGATGAATATATCACCAACGATGTCTCCGGAGGATCCTGCAAATTCCCTAGGAGGACAGGCACACCAACATGAGTGTCCTCGCCCAGGCTAACATCCCCAGCATCGAAGCACTGACCACACTCGATGATCTTCGCTGAGCAGGCCACATAGTTCGCTTGCCAGACATGAGACTCCCTAAGCAAATGCTCTATGCGGAGCTCCTTCACAACAAACGAGCCAAAGGTGGGCAACGGAAATGTTACAAGGACACCCTAAAAGCTTCCCTGATAATGTGCGACATCACCACTGACATCTGGAGTCCCTGGCCGAAGGCCGCCCTAGGTGGAGAAAGTGCATCCGGGAGGGCGTTGAACTCTTCGAATCTCAAAGCCGAGAGCGTGAAGAGGTCAAGTGCAGAAAGCGGAAGGAGCGTGCGGCAAACCTGTCCCACCCACCCCTTCCCTCGATGAATGTCTGTCCCACCTGTGACAGGGTCTGTGGCTCTCGTATTGGACTGTTCAGCCACCAAAGAACTCACTTCAGGAGTGGAAGCAAGTCTTCCTCAATTCCGAAGGACTGCCTATGATGATGATGTAGGAAATGCACACAGCAAGTTCCCACAAATAGTGATGTGATAATGACAAGATAATCTGATTTAGTGATCTGATTTAGTCTCTGGAATGGGACTTGAACCCACAACCTTCTGATTCAGCGGCAAGAGTGCTACCAACTCATCATCATCATCATCATAGGTAGTCCCTCGGGGTCGAGGATGACTTGCTTCCACAGTAAAAATGAGTACTCAGGTGACTGATGAACTAATTTTAAACGGTGGAAGATGCCTGTGCCTGAATTATTTTAATGTGGGTTGGCTGTTGCACACCAGCTACCACACAGGCTTGACGGAGCACGGTCTTGGTCCAGTGGCATAGGGATCCAACTGAACCATGGCTGACACATCCACTGCATTATTCATGTTTGCTCTTTCTGCAACTTCTTCAAAGAATTCAATAAGGTTGGTCAAGCATGACCTTCCCATTTGAAATTCGTGCTGACTATTCTTTATTCCATTTTTGATTTTTAGATGCTTTTCTGTTGCACCTTTGAGTAAAGATTCCAATATCTTATCGACGTTAAGATAACTGATATATAGTTTCCTGGATTTGTTCTATCTCCCTTTTTGAATATAAGAATAACATTAGATGTCCACCAGTCCTCTGGCACTATTCCCTTTTCTATTGAATTTTCAAATATATATATACTAATGCCTCCACTATCTGTTCCCTAGCTTCTTTGAGTATGCAGGATTTCAATTCATCTGGACCCGGGGTTTTATCCTTTCTAAGTTTGGCTAGTTTTGGTCTTGGACCAAGTTAACCACAAAGACCTTCTCCCCATCAAGAGGATAGCTATTAGCCAGTCATTAGACAACTGATAACAACAATGTTCATTTATATAGCACCTTAAACATAGAAAAACATCTCACAGACGTAACCAGACATAAACAGATGCCAAGCCAAACAAGGAGATATTAGGAGTGGTGGCCAAAAGCTTGGCCTAGGAGAACATTTTAAACAGAGTGTTAAAGAATGTAAGATGCATATATACATAGAGTTAAGATTTGGTTTAATCTCATGTGATTATGATTTTTTCTTTCTTATAAATGGTTTGTGAATTTGTACTGTAGCTAGAAATTTCCAGAATGCTTTAGAGTTTAATATGTCAGGGTACAATTTAGCTGACTGTGCTGCTTAGCTTCTGCTGAGGTGCAGGATGTGGGGTGCAGGATGTGTGATTCGGGCCTGTTGACTTCTTTTTGTCACTACATTGCGAAACAAGATAGCCAAGATAAGGTGGTGGGACAATGAGCTCAGGATGATTAGTGACATGCTTAATGTTGAACAGATTGGCCATCTGGAAGTTTCTGGAATGATCTCATTTCTGGGGGTCTTGTTCACAATAGCTTTTATCAGGACATAATGAATCATCTAGGACAGTGTGCATGACAAGAGACCTATAAAGATCTTGAGCTTTCCATAACAATGTATAGAGAGCCAGGATCAATGCAGGTTACGTCTCTACCCAGAGAGGAAATGTGTTTGGAGTGTTGTAGGGTTGGAGAAGATTCCAGAGATAGTGAGTAGCAAGGCCATGGAGTGATTTGAACATGAGGTTGAGAATTTGAAAATTGGTGGACTGGCAGTCAATGTAGGCCCCTGACCATGGGTGATGAGTGAATGGGACTTGGTGCAGTTTAAATATGGACAGTAGAGTTTTGGATGGTCTAAAGATGATCGAGGGTGCAAGATGGGAGGCAGGCCTGGAGAGCATTGGAATAGTCATTTGTCGAGGTAACAAAGGCATGGATGAGGATTTCAGCAGCAGATAAGCTGAGGCAGTGGCAGAGATGGGCAATGTTACTTAGGTGGAAGTAGGCAGTCTTTGTGATGGAGAGGATCATCATCATCATCATAGGCAGTCCCTCGGAATCGAGGAAGACTTGCTTCCACTCTTAGCATGAGTTCTTAGGTGGCTGTACAGTCCAATACGAGAACCACAGTCTCTGTCACAGGTCGGACAGATAGTCGTTGAGGGAAAGGGTGGGCAGGGAGCCTGGTTTGTCTCAGGGTCAAATACGATGCTGAGGTTGTGAACAGTCTGGTTCAGCTCAGAGTGGCCAGGGAGCGTAATGAAATTGGTGGCTAGGGAATGGAGTTCATGGCAGAGGCCTAAGATGATGGCTTTGATCTTCCCAATGTTTAAATGGAGGAAATTATGGCTCATCCAGGACTCGATATTGGACAAGCAGTGGAGCAGTCAATAGAGCTGGTGTTGAGATAGAGTTTGTTGTCAGCGTACACGTGGAACCAGACGCTATATCTTCAGATTATGCAAATGTTGCGGAGGCAAGAAGCTATTGCTGCAAACTCTCTGGCAATGACTGCATAGGTAAGAATGGACTCAGACAAGGTTCCTACAGCTGGATAATGGAGGAGGGGCGTTGAAGAAGGATCAGGATACTGCCCCTTGTTTACAATCACAGAGGATGTAATTTGTGACTTTGATTAGGGTCATCAGTGCTATAGCAGGGGTGGAAACCTGATTGGAGAGATTCAAGCATGGAGTTTCGGTAAAGATTCAGCACCATTTTCTCAATTTTACTCACAATGGTCCTGTGATTTTACTATATTATTTCCCGTGACAAATCAAAAATTTTAATTATCAAGTATAAGTAATTGAAAAATATTGGACATAGCATATGTAGGATCGTAATTTTAAAAATCGTATTTACAATTACAGTACACTCTGTAAAAATACTCTGAGGTTGCTACTTTAAAATATAGAACCACCACAACCATTGCAGTAATTTATTAAGTATCAACGGTGCACAGCAAAATCGTGCGGAAATAATTTTCAGTGTATCACACACGAGCCAGTAAAGTCCGGTTATCGAGGGGAACTAATAACATTATATTGGATATAAATGTTATACTGTCTGTCACCATGAGAGCCTAATCTATGATCATGACTTCTTTTTTCGTGCTATTTTGGAGTTGGGGGTTTGACGGGCCGTGCTGCACTATTCTGTCCCATCCTATGCTGCAAGCCTTTGCAATTTTCATTTACCCTGCACAAAAAACCGAAGAACTACACCAACGAGAATCTAGTCACAGCAACCTGCTCTGGAATAAGAACAGTACGCGTGCGTACTGCTGTGCATTGTGGGAATTGTAGTTAATTTTTGGGGCGATGGTGCAGCAACGTCACATAAACGGACATTAAAACTAAAAGGTCCAGAAGCCGCTGCGCTACCACCTCCCACCACGGGTTTGTCACGAAGTTGGGTTGATACAAGGTGAGTGCAGCGCACTGTGCACAATGCAGCGTTTGCCTGAATTGCAGATGCGTCTCATCGTCAGAGCGAGTAGCGATCTTTCCGGGGGATGAAGTTGGGCGAGCAGTAATTCAGGATATGGATGCATTAAAAAATGCTATTTCCCGTTGCGGCGCCACAATTTTCTGGACCCAGACCGTTTGTTTAGGATAGATTTTTATAATAATTCCGCTGTCAGCCCTCCTATGCTTTCAGGACTAAAGTAACAAACGCCCAAACGTTTCTGCAGTGGCGGATTCGTAGTGCGCCATGGGGGTTATGGCTGTTTGGTTTTGTAACAGTATGTACTGTGTTAAAGTTGTTCCGAAATGTATTTATTTACCTGGTTAATAATTTAGCTGTTGGGAAGCAGAAACGGCTTTAACCACAGAATAAACTTTGGGAATTCATATTTATGTTTGGCCAGTTTTTTATGGCAAGCATTGGTCGAAGAATTTGATAGGCATCTGAAGTTCACAGGAAATAGGTTAGTTACACTTATCAATCAGAACTTCTTTGTGAGAAAAAATAGAAAAGTGAAGTAGAGAATCGCCCAGTGTTCTCATTCCAAATGTGCTTTACACATATGGTAACA
This sequence comes from Pristiophorus japonicus, assembly GCF_044704955.1. Lineage (NCBI taxonomy): Eukaryota > Metazoa > Chordata > Chondrichthyes > Pristiophoridae > Pristiophorus > Pristiophorus japonicus. Next base: position 66,061 of record NW_027253970.1, read on the forward strand.
GTTGTTGCTACAAGTACATGTGACTGAATTTTGTTTTCTTGCAACAGATATTCACACATCTCTAGGCCACATGTTGATTGTTCAATATTGGCAACAATGCTGTTTTTATCTCCTCAGCAGACGCAATGGTACACACTGGTAATTTGTAGTATATCAGATAAGACTGGTTGAAAGAGGATTTGTGCCACGTAACTTAAGTCTGATCATTGCAATTCCACCAGATGGCTGATTTCAGCCCGAAGAGAAAGAAGCTTTAGTACAGGGATTGTATTTTATGAAGTCAATTTAGAAATCTTTTTAAAAAAAACTGAACAAAGAAACATTTAACTCTAATCTCATGTGGGATGTGATTGCTTTGAGCTGTTAGATTTTATCTTTAATTAACTTATTTAACCTGATTTAAATACTTCTATAATGTGTTCTAAAGAAATAAGACTTAATTTTTCAAGTCTTCTATTTCCTTATATCAGGTAATGAATTTGTGCTGTACTCTCTCTTGAAAGCCTCAAGATCCTTCCTATAATGTGGAACCCAGTACTGTATGCCACTCTAACTGAGGTCTTATTAAGGATTTATATAAGCCGATTGTTGCCTCTGATGTTTTATATTCTATACCTGTTGAGATAAAACCTAGAATATGGGAGGGGGTGGTTCTGGATCTAGTTTCAGGAATGAAGCTGGGCAGGTGGAAGGGGTATCAGTGGGAGAACATTTAGGTGCTAGTGACCATAATTCAGTTAGATTTAAGGTAGTTATTGATAAGGATAGACCAGGAATAAAAATTCTAAATTGTGGAAATGCCAATTTTGCTAAGCTGAGAGGTGATTTAGCCATAGTGGACTGGAAACTGCTACTTGAAGGTAAATCAGTGGGAAGCATTCAAGGAGGAGATCTGGAGGGGTCAGACCAAATATGTACTCTTAAAGAAAAAGGGGGGGGAAAGTAACAAATCTAGAGCCCTCTTGATGTCGAGGGACGTACAGGGTAGGATAAAGAAAAAAGGGAGACTTATGACAGATACCGAGGGCTACATAATGCAGAATCTCTAGAGGAGTATAGAAAGTGCAGTGGTGAAATTAAAAAAAGGTATTAGGAAAGCAAAGAGAGCATGAACAATTCTTGGCCAGAAAGATCAAGGAAAACCAAAAGATGTTTTATAAATATATTGAGGGTAAGAGAATAACTTAAGAAAGGGTAGGACTTATTAGAGACCATGAGGGTCGTCATAGGTAGTCACTCGTATAGACTTGCTTCCATGCCAAAAAGAGATGAGTTCACAGTTGTTTCAATGAAGGACTTAATATTCCAGGTCCAGAACTACATGTTGAAGGGTGGAAGATGCCTGTTTGTGGATTTTTTAATGTGTGGTGTCTGTTGCACACCAGCCACCACACCGGCTTGACAGAGCTAGGCCTTGGTTCGGTGGCAAGATGATTGGAGACCAGTTCTACTGCACGGACCTAGTGTGCACACATCGTAGTGTGAGCTGGCCCGTGCTGCCCCTGGGTCCTCGCCTCTTCTGGGCCCTGAACTCTCTGCTCCTTCACCCCAACCTTGCCGCTCCTGCTGTACCTGTCCACAATCCAATCACCGACCTGGGTTATGGTGACGTCCAATCCAGTCTCCATCTTCACAGCCGTCTCCCTGCTGAACCGGCTTGCCCTGTACCTTGAAGGGAATGCCGGGTCGGGTTCCACGGTGCTCCTTTTGAACTCTCCGACCTGCTGATGGTCCTTGCAGGTTGGGGCCGCTGCACCGAATGCCAGGTCACCATCCTGTACTTGATGGCCTCCCTGCAGTAAGATGGCTGCCACACATGCTCCCTGCAGTGGGACAATGAGGAGCGCTGTGAAGTTGGAGCACGAGGGTAATGTGTGTGGAGGCGGGAGACGTGGGTATGGTTCTTAATGAATAGTGTGTCTGTTTTCACAAGAGGGGCGATACAGACACTGCTATCGAGGAGGAGGAGTGTGAAATATTAGATGAAATAAACATAGTGAGAGAGGAGGTATTAAGGGATTTAGCAGCTTTGAAAATAGGTAAGTCCCCAGGCCTGGATGAAATGTATCCCACGCTGTTAAGTGAAGCAAAAGAGGTAATAGCAGAGGCTCTGACCATCATTTTCCAATCCTCTCTGGCTTCAGGTGTGGTACTGGAGACTGCTAATATGGTACCATTGTTTAAGAAGGGAGAAAGGGGTGGACTGAGTAATTACAGGCTAGTTAGTCTATTCTCGTTGGTGGGAAAATTATTGGAAAAAATTCTAAGACCGGATAAATATTCATTTAGAAAGACATGGATTAATCAAGGACGGTCAGCATAGATATGTTAAGGGAAGGTCGTGTCTGACGAACTTGATTGAATTTTTTGAGGAGGTAACAAGGAGGGTCGATGAGGGTAGTGTGTTTGATGTAGTGTATATGGATTTTAGCAAGGCTTTTGATAAGGTCCCACATGGCCGATTGGTCACGAAAGTAAAAGCCCATGGGATCCAGGGCAAAGTGGCAAGTTAGATCCAAAATTGGCTTAGAGGCAGGAAACAAATGGTAATGGTTGATGGGTGTTTTTGTGACGAGAAGGCTATTTCCAGTAGGGTTCCACAGGGCTCAGTACTAGTTCCTTTGCTTTTTGTGGTGTGTATATATATCAATGATTTAGACTTGAATGTAGGGGGGTATGATTAAGACATTTGCAGATGATGCTAAAATTGGCTGTGGTTGCGAATGAAGAAGAAAGCTGTAGACTGCAGGAAGATGTCAATGAACTAGTCAGGTGGGCAGAACAATGGCAAATGGAATTCCATCTGGAGAAGTGTGAGGTAATACATTTGGAGAGGGCTAACAAGGAAAGGGAATACACATTAAATGGTAGGACACTGAGAAGTGTTAAGGCAAAAAGGGATCTTGGCGTGCATGTCCACTCCACAGATCCCTGAAGGTAGCAGGCCAGGTAGATAAGGTTGTTAAGAAGGTAGACAGAATGCTTGCCTTTATTAACCGAGGCATAGAATACAAGAGCAGGGGTGGTTATGCTTGAACTGTATTAAACAATAGTTAGGCCACAGCTAGAGTACTGCGTGCAGTTCTAGTCACCACATTGCAGGAAGGATGTGATTGCACTGGAGAGGGTACAGAGGAGATTGACAAGGATGTTGTTGGGAGTGGAGAATCTTGGCTATGAGGACAGATTGGATAGGCTAGGTTTGTTTTCATTGGAACAGAGGAGGGTGAGGGGAGACCTCATTGAGGTGTATAAAATTGAGGGGCCTAGATATAGTGGATAGGAAGGACCTATTTCCCTTGGCAGATGGGTCAACAACCAAGGAACATAAATTTAAAGTAATTGGTAGAATGTTTAGAGGGGATTTGAGGGGAAATTTCTTCACCCAGAGGGTTGTGAGGGTCTAGAACTCACTGCCTGAAAGGGTGGTAGAGGCAGAAACCCTCACCACATTTTAAAAATACTTGGATGTGCACTTGAAGTGCTGTAATGTGCAGGGCTACGGACCGAGAGCTGGAAAATGGGATTAGGCCGGATAGTTTCTTGGCCGGCAAGGACACGATGGGCTGAAATGGCCTCCTTCCATGCTGTAAATTTCTTTGATTCTATGAATACCATTAGCTTTCATTACAGCCGTATCAACCTGCAGTGGTGTTTTTAACGTTGTGAACCCAAATTGCTCTACTCTTCCACAACTCTCAGCCTACTTCCATTCACAATATTATTGCTGCCATTTTTTTCCAAAATCCATCATTTCACAATTATTGACATTGAATTTTGTCTGCCACTTTTAAATCGACTTCCCCCTGCCCTCCCCCCACCCCCCACCCCCCCCATCTTATTAATATCCCTTGAAGAACATAAGAAATAGGAGCAGGAATAAGCCATTTGGCCCCTCGAGCCTGCTCTGCCATTCAATATCATGGCTGATCTGATCTTGGCCTCAACTCCATTTCCCTGTGTGCTCCCCATAACCCTTGACTCACTTGTCGTTCAAAAATCTGTATATCTCCACCTTAAATATATTCAAAGACTCCGCCTCTGGGGCAGAGAATTCCACAGATTTACAGCTGAGAAGAAATTCCTCCTCATCTGTTTTAAATGGGCGACCCCTTATTCTGAAACTATGCCCCCTAGTTCTAGATTTCCCCCAAGAGGGGAAACATCCTTTCTGTACCTACCCTGTCAAGCCCCCTCAGAATCTTATGTTTCATTAAGATCCAATGAGTATAGGCTCAACCTTTCTTCATATGACAACCCCTTTATTTCAGGAATCAACCTAGTGAACCTTCTCTGAACTGCCTCCAATGCAAGTATATCCCTCCTTAAATAAGGAGACCAAAAATGTGCAGCATCTTTTGGTATACTAAAGAATTAACTACACCTACTTTGGCTTCATCTACAAATGTTGACACCACTGCATTTACTGAACTCATTGATGTACACTGAATAGAAGTGGCCTCAAAACTGAACCCTGTGGGACACATGCCCACTTCTAACCACTCTAGGAAAAAACTGCCCATAACCTCTACTCTTTGTCTTCTCCTTTCTAACCAATTTTAAGCCTAGTTTATTATCTCCTCATAAATGCATACCCATTAATCTTCTCTCGTAATTTCTTGTGTACCTTGTCCAAGGCTTTCCTGTACAATACTCTTGTTGCATCCCCCCCCCCCGCCCCCCAGCCAACCATCTATCTCAAATTCTTTGAGCTTTGCCAAACAAAATGGTCCCTTTTGAAATCTGTGCTGGCTACTTGTAATTATCTAGAAAGGTGGTAATTTCATCCTTAAATACATTTTCTCTACTACAGATGTTAAACTAACTGGCCTGTAGTTACTCAGATTAGCTCTGTTTCCCATTTTAAAAATGGGTACTACATTGGCTGTTCTCCAGCACACACTCACATTTGATAGAACCCAGATATTCTAGAGCCTCTGCCATTTCCTGCTTCATCTCTCTCAGGATCTTAGCATGTATTCTGTTGGGCATGGCACTTTGTTTATCTTTAGCTTATGTTTCCTCATACTGCCTCTTGGTTTTCTTTATCTCACTTAACCTCTTTTATATTTTCATATTATCCCTTAGCTGTTTTAATTTGTTCTATTCCTCTTAGGTCCTCTTCAGTTTTAATATTTTTCTAATCTATTTATTCATGACATCCTACAGTACTTTCTGCCAATTTCTGTTTCCACCTCACCTCAGTTAACTCACTGCTCATCTTTAAAGTCCGCTGTAATCCAATTTAGTCTATGTACTGACTTTCCGCTTTATAATTGGATCATCAACCGTAACATGCTATGGTCATTACTTCCAAGGTGCTTACCCGCATCTGCCTGATCTAGTTTATTACTCAACTCTAGCAACATTATCACTCTTGCAGGCCTATAACATACAGCTTGAGGAAGGAGTCCTGTACACCTGTTTGGAATTCCATTCCCTTTTTCCATTTACACATTCTGGTAGCGATCTCACCACATGCGGTGGGATCAATGTGGCCGGGGTTACCAGCAGTGGAAAGCCTGCTCGCACTCCGGAATTTTCCTATGATTGGGCTTGTTAAGTTTGCACTGTGGGCTTCCCAGCCAATTAAGAGAAAGCTGGTCTGATTATGTCAATTGATGCATCATCAGCCGGTTTTCTTAAGGGGACCATGCCCGCAATGGTTTTGACAGTTCTTCTGTCAGTGTCCTGCAGCATTGAGGAGCTGCAAACCCCTGAGAAGCACTGCAGGGTGCACTGCTGCATCCAGGCTCTCCCATGACTCCCTCCAGATGCTTATCACTGGTAACATTGGAAGAAGAATGGAGGAGCTATAGTGGCAGGGGATTCGCTAGTCAGGGGAGTAGACGGGCATTTCTGCAGCTGCAGACGTGACTCCAGGATGGTATGTTGTCTCCCTGGTGCCAGGGTCAAGGATGTCACCGAGGCGCTGCCCGGGCATTCTGGAGGGAGAGGGTGAACAGCCAGAAGTCATGGTCCATATCGGGACCAATAACATGAGGTCCTGTAGGTTGAGTTTAGGGAGCTAGGAGAGAAATTAAAAAGCAGGATCTCAAAGGTAGTAATCTCTGGATTACTCCCGGTGCCACGAGCTAGTGAGTACAGAAACAGGAGGCTAGAGCAGATGCATGCGTGGCTGGAGAGATGGTGCAGGAGGGGAGGGCTTAAGTTGCTTGAGGCATTGGGACCGCCGGACGGGTTGCACCTCAACAGAGCCAGGACCAATATCCTCACGGCGGGGTTTGCTAGTGCTGTTGGGGAGGGTTTAAACTAGCTTGGCAGGGGAATGGGAACCTGAAAATAGATTCAGTAGGGAGGGCAGTAAAGCTGGATATTAGAAAGCAAAAATAAAGAAAGTGAGTTTGAAGGAGAGGAAATGAGTAGGACAAAAAGGGTTTAAAAAAAAAAAATTTCAAGGCTCTTCGTCTAAATACACGTAGCGTTCGTAGCAAAATAGATGAGTTGACAGCACAAATAAATACAAATTAGTATGATTTGACAGCCATTACAGAGACGTGGTTGCAAGATGACCAGGACTGGGAATTAAATATTCAGGAGTATTTGACAATCTGGAAGGACAGACAGAAAGGGAAAGGAGGTGGGGTAGCTTTGTTGATAAAGGATGGAATCACTGTAATAATGAGAAATGATACTGGCTCAAATGATCAGGATGTTGAAACAGTTTGGGTGAGATAAGGAATAATAAGGCGAAAAAGGTCACTGGTGAGCATAGCAACTCTCTTGGTCGGAGTATAAACCAGGAAATAGTGGGGGCTTGTAAAAAGGGAACAGCAATAATCATGGGTGGTTTTAACCACCACATTGATTAGACAAATCAAATTGGTCAGGGAGCACTGAGGAAAAGTTCATAGGGCACAAGTTTCGACTGCGTCTAAAACGGCGCAGCCCGGACCTGGACGCCCGTTTTTCACGCCACAAAGTGCGCCTTAAAAAAAACTTACCTATTCTCCGGCTCCCTGCAGGCCCTCTGGAGCTGGGAACGGTGCAGCACGAGCTGAAGGGGGCGGAGCCAGGTCCCTGCGCTGAAACAGTGCCGGGACCTCTGCACATGCGCGCTACAGTGGACACGCATGTGCAGTAGCTCCAGGCGCCCAAAACTGTGTCGGAGGGGCCCGAAGCACGCAGCCCCGAGTTCTGGTCGAATGCGACTAGAGACCCTGGGACGCCACCTACCTGTAATCCAGCCCAAAGTCTTGGGCCCGGCCGTTCAGCCTCCTTTCTCTCTCTCCCTCCCTTCCCTCCCTCCCTTCCCTCCCTCCCTTCCCTCCCTTCCCTCCCTCCCTTCCCTCCCTCCCTTCCCTCCCTCCCTTCCCTCCTCCTCCTCCTCCTCCTCCTCCTCTTCCTCCCAACCCCTCCTCCTCCTCTTCCTCCCAACCCCTCCTCCTCCTCCCTCCTCCCAACCCCTCCTCCTCCTCCCAACCCCTCCTCCCAAACCCCTCCCCCTCCCCCTCCTCCTCCTCCCAACCCCTCCCCCTCCCCGCCTCCTCCCGCCCATCCCCCCTCCTCCTCCTCCCTCCTCCTCCCAACCCTCCTCCTCCTCCTCCTCCTCCTCCCACCCCCCTCTCTCCTCCTCCTCCCAACCCCTCCTCCTCCTCCTCCTCCCAACCCCTCCTCCTCCTCCTCCCCAACCCCTCCTCCTCCTCCTCCCCAACCCCTCCTCCTCCTCCTCCCTCCTCCCAACCCCCCCTCCTCCTCCTCCTCCTCCTCCTCCCAACTCCTCCTCCTCCTCCTCCTCCTCCTCCTCCCAACTCCTC
>NW_027253970.1:74038-127627 GCF_044704955.1 Pristiophorus japonicus
CCTCCTCCCAACCCCCCCCTCCCTCCTCCGCCTCCTCCTCCCAACCCCCCCCCCTCCTCTCCTCCTCCTCCTCCTCCCAACCCCCCCTCCTCCTCCTCCCCCCCTCCTCCTCCTCCCAACCCCCCCTCCTCCTCCTCCTCCCAACCCCTCCTCCTCCCAGCCCCTCCTCCAACCCCTCCTCCTCCTCCTCCTCCTCCCAAACGCCCCCTCCGATTTTAAGCAAGCGCAGAGAAAGGAGTGGAGGAAAGAACAAAAGGGAAGGTCTGGGATAGGGTATTGATTAAACGATAAAAGGTATGATAGTACAAAACAAAAGGAGATGGTAATGGTAAATATAAAGAAACAAAAGATGAGTCTTGAAGAGGTATAAATGGGAATGGCAGAATCATCAATCGCAGAAAAAATAGGGCCATGGTCTGAAATTGTTGAACTTGATGTTGAGTCCAGAACGTTGTAAAGTGCCTAATTGAAGCATGAGGTGCTGCTCAAGCTTGCGTTGAGCTTCATTACACGTGGAACATTGTAAGAGGCTGAGGACCGAGAGACAGAGTGGGAGTGGAGCGGAGAATTGAAGTGACTGGTGACCGGAAGCTCGGGGTCACGCTTACGGACTGAATGGAGGTGTTCCGGTTTGGTCTCCCCAATTTAGAGGAGACCGCATTGTGAGCAGTGAATGCAGTATACTAAATTGCAAGAAATACAAGTAAATCATTGTTTCATCTGGAAGGAGTGTTTGGGGTCCTGGACGGTGGGAGGGATGAGGCAAAAAGGCAGGTGTTGCATATCCTGCGCTTGCACGGGAAGGTGCCATGTGGAGGGGGTGATGGGGGTGATAGAGGAGTGGACCAGGGTGTCACGGAGTGAGCAGTTCCTTAGGAATGCTGAAAGTGGAGGGGAGGGAAAGATATGTTTAATGGTGGGATCATGCTGGAAATGGCAGAGGATGATCCATTGAATGTGGAGGCTGGTGAGGTGAAGGGTGAGGACAAGTGGTTCTGGGAGGGGAAAGGGGTGAGAGCATAAGAGCGGGAAATGGAATGGACACGGTCGACGGACATCCTTGGTTGAGGAAAAAGGAAGACATATCGGAAGCACTAGTATGGAAGGTGGCGTCATCAGAACAGATGCGACGGAGAAACTGGGAGAGTGGAATAGATTCATAGGAAGCGGCGTGGGAGCAAGTGTAGTCAAGGTAACGGAGTCAGTGGACTTATAATGAATATTGGTCGATAACCTATCCCCGGTAATGGGGACAGAAGTCGAGGAAGGGAAGAGTTGGAGATGGACCATGTGAAGGTGCGGGAAGGGTGGAAGTTGGAAGCAAAGTGAATGAAATTTTGTTATTCCTACTCATCGCTCTAATCTGACTGCAAATTTTTTCTTCTATTTCCTTCTTGCAATTTTGAAATCTGTAATAGAACCAAACTGATATAACAATCATTTCTTTTAAAATATTTGAGTTTCAACCATATTGACTTTGTACCCTTCCTTATTTACATCAACCATCTACAGCATGTATTCCCTCTTATACAAATATTATCACTCTGCCTTTTCCATCTTTTCTAACCCTCTTAAATAAATTATAACCCAATATTTTTATTTTCTATTGTCATCTGCAGCCAGATTTCTGTTAATGCTGTTAAGTCCAGATTTTCTGACACAATAATTGCTTCCAGTTCCCCCAATTTTCCACACATTGAACATACATTTTAACCATTCTTAAATACTACTTTTCCTATTTATTTTTTATCTGAGCTACCCCCTACCTCCATTCTGTTTATAAGTAGTCTATTTGATTTTATTCACCTTTGCCATATCCCTCTTGCTAAATTGTTTTCTGCATGAATATTATCTTCCTCTATTTCTCCTTGTCTATTAGCTGATCCTGGTTGGTTTATTTTTCCAGAGCTCCCCATCCTAATACTTTGTCACTTCCCTCTTTACCCATTTACTAGTACATTAGCATTCTGCCTGTTCAGATGTAGTTTTGCAGAATAGCTCAAATCTGTCCCAGAAGTGGAATCCCTCTTCCTGACATGTTTAGTTGTGCATTGATTTACCTAATCTTGCATAGTATTTACAGCACAGAAACAGGTTATTTGGCCCAACAGGTCTATGCTGGTGTTTATGCTCCACACGAGCCTTCTCCCACCTTGCTTCATTTATCCCTATCAACCCAATCTTCCTGTCCTTTACTGAACCTTTTACCTTTTTTTACACTTCTGCATTTTCTCTCTTTCCCTCCTTTGTCAATGTCTAATGTGTTGTAAGCGCCTTGGGACGTTTTACTACATTAAAGGTGCTATTTAAATAAAAGTTGTTGTTGTTTACAATTTCACTCTGAACTCTGATACAATGGCTTATTCTGGCCCCAACTCCAATCTCCCTTTCTTCTTTAAAGTCCTTGAACGTGTTGTCGCCTCCCAAATCCGTGCCCATCTTTCCCACAATTCCATGTTTCATGACATCCTTTGTGACTGATAAAGGCAAACTATCCCTCCTTATCCTTCTTGACTTGACTGCAGCCTTTGTCATCGTTGACCACCCTATCCTTTTCCAACATCTCTCTAGCTGGGTGGGACTGCACTTGCCTGGTTCCATTCTTATCTATCTAATTGTAGCCAGAGAATCGCCTGCAATGGCTTCTCTTCCCGCCCCCCACATCGTTAAATCTGCTTTTCCCCAAGGATCTATCCTTTGTCCCCTCCTATTTCTCATCTACATGTTTCCCCTTGGCGACATGATCCGAAAATACAGCGTCCGTTTCCACATGTACACTGATGACACCTAACTCTACTTCTCTTGACCCCTCCACGATCCGACATCCAGCACTGGATGAGCAGAAATTTTTTCCAGATGAATTGGGAAGACTGAAGCCATTGTTTTCAGTTCCCACCACAACTCCGTTGACTCCATTGACTCCATCCCTCTCCCCAAATTCTGAGACTGAACCAGACTGTTTGCAACATTGGTGTCATTTTTGACCCTGAAATGAGCTTTCAACTACATATTTGCAGCATAACTAAGACTGCCTATTTCCACCTCTAACATTGCATGTCTCTGTCCTTGCCTCAAATCATCTGTTGCTGAAGCCCTCATCCATGCCTTTGTTACCTCTAGATTTGACTATTCCAATGCACTCCTGGTTGGCCTCCCACATTACCCTACGTAAACTAGAGGTGATCCAAAACTCGGCTGCCCATATCCTATCTCGCACCATGTCCCGTTCACCCATCACCTCTGCTTGCTGACCTACATTGGCTTCCGGTTAAGCTACGCCTCAATTTCAAAATTCTCATCCTTTTCAAATCCCTCCATGGCCTCGCCCCTCCGTATCTCTAATCTCCTCCAGCCCCACAACCGCCCCCCGAGATGCCTGCGCTCCTCTAATTCTGCCCTCCTGAGCATCCCTGATTATAATCGCTCAACCACTGGTGGCCATGCCTTCTGTTGCCTAGGCCCCAAGCTCTGGAACTTCCTACACCTCTCTCTCTTTCCTCCTTCAAGACGTTCTTTAAAACATACCTCTATGACCAAGCTTTTGGTCACCTGCATTAATTTCTACTTGTGCGCCTTGGTGTCAAATTTTAAAAAAAATCTCTCAATACTCCTGTGTAGCGCCTTGGGATGTTTCACAGTTAAAGGCACTATATAAATACAAGTTGTTGTTGCAAGACTTTTACCCTTTAGCTCAGCTAAGATTTGCAGAAAAAATTATCCAACCAGTACTATAACTTGGCTATTCTGTTCCCCCTCATATGGAGGTTTGATGTTATTTGTGAAGTTTGTAGAAAAAGTAAAGTCCAGAAAATTAAGAAATAAATTATTTTTTAAGGGTAAAAGTGGAATCCCAGACTCCGAATCAAGGCAAAGAGAAAATAAAGGAATGAAAAACAGACAGCGAAGTACTTTCTGCCCCAATGCAGAAATGTAATTTTTCCCTTTTTCATTTTTTCATACACTACCTCTTGCTGAAAACAGTGAACAGAAATCTGCTCCTATACCTCTGTTACTAATTTTAGCAAGCCACTAGGTGGGACACTGGAGATCTGGTTCCAAGCTTCTGCCATTGTTACTCGAAACACAGTTATGTGCTAATGTTTTCCAGTTTCTATACCTCTTTCAGCTTCAAGGTTGGTCTGAAACTGACTTTTTCACATGGCAGAATCTAACAGCTTTGGGATGCCATTGTAATGTGCTATCACAGCAGCACTGGTGCAAGCGGGCACCTGATATGTCTGGTCTCCACAGAAGAAAAATGAACCATGAAAACAAAAAATGGGAGTGATTGCTGACACGAATGTTTGAGTCATTCTGTGCATGCACACTTGTATGGGGTGGAGCCTAAACACTGTCCTGCCTCCACCAGAGCTGTGCATGTGTGTTCCAATTGCACATGCACCCAGCCGCAGGGCTGCGGCCTGAACCAAGTTTCCTCCCTGTTGCTAGCTGCTTTTTGCGTGGAGGAAGTCAGAAGATAGGATAGGAGAGGAAAGGGAATCGGTGGGGGAGAGCATAAGAACATGAGATAAGAGCAGGAGTAGGCCATTCGGCACCTTGAGACCACTGCACCATTTAATAAGATCATGGCTGATCTTCTACCTCAACTCCACTTTCCTGCTCTATCCTCATATCCCTTGATTTCCCCGAATATCCAAAAATCTCTGTCTTGAATATACTCCACAGCTCTCTGGGGTAGAGAATTCCAAAGATTCACCACCATCTGAGTGAAGAAATTTCTCCTCATCTCAGTCCTAAAGGGCAGACCCATAATTCTGAGTCTGTGACCCCCTGGTTCTAGAATCTCCAGCCAGTGAAAACCTCCTCGCTGCATCTACTCTCTCAAGCCCTGTAAGAATTTTGTATGTTTCAATGAGATCATCTAAACTCTAGAGAATATAGGCCTAATCTACTCAATCTCTCCTCGTAAAACAATCCCCCCATCCCAGGATTCAGTCCGTTACACTTCCTCTATAGCAAGTATATCCTTCCTTAAGTAAGGAGACCAAAACTGTACACACTACTCCAGGTGTGGTCTCACCAGGATGCTGTATAATTGCAGTAAGACATCTTTACTCTTGTACTCAAATCCTCTTGTAATAAAGGCCAACATGCCATTTGCTTTCGTAATTGCTTGCTGTACCTGCATGTTAACTTTCAGTGATTCGTGTACAAGGACACCCAGGTCCCTCTGAATACCAACATTTTCCAGTTTCTCACCAGTTTAAAAAAAATACTCCTGCTTTTCTGTATTTTCTACCAAAGTGGATAACTTGACATTTCGCCAAATTATATTCCATTTGCCATGTTCTTGTCTGTCTGTATCCCCTTGATGCCTCTTTGCATCCTCCTCACAACTTGCATTCCCACCTAGCTTTGTATCATCAGCAAACTTGGATATATTACATTTGGTCACCTCATCCAAATTATTGATCTAGATTGTGAACAGCTGAGGCCCAAGCACTGATCCTTGCAGTACCCCACTAGTTAAAGCCTGCCAACTCAAAACTGACCCGTTTAGTCCTACTCCGTTTTCTGTTCGTTAACCAATCCTCAATCCATGCTAGTTTATCACCCCCAATCCCATGAGCCCTAATTTTGTTTGATTACCTCTTCTGTGGTACCTTATCAAATGTCTTCTGTAAATCCAAATACACAACATCCACTGGTCTCCCCCATATCTATCCTGCTAGTTACAACCTCAAAAACTCGTAGCAGATTCATCAGGCATTGATTCCCTTTCATAAATCCGTATTGACTCTGTCCAACCCTATTATCACTTTCTAAATGCCCAGTTACCACGTCCTTAATAATAGATTCCAGCATTTTCTCAACTACAGATGTCAGACGAACTAGTCTGTAGTTCGCTGTTTTCTGTCTTCCCCCTTAAATAGTGAGGTTACATTTGCCACCTTCCAATCTGAAGGAACCATTCCAGAATCTATGGAATTTTAGAAGATGACAACCAATGCATCTCTATAGCCACCTCCTTTTAAAACCCCAGGATGTGGGCCATCAGGTCCAGGGGATTTATCGGCTTTCAGTCCCCCTCATTTCTCCAGTACAATTACCTTACTAATACTAATTTCTTTCAGTTCCTCATTCTTGCTAGACCCCCAATTCTCCGCTATTTCCGGGAGGTTTTTTGCATCTTCTGCTGTGAGACAGACACACAGGATTTATTTAATCTCTCTGCCATTTCTTTATTGCCCATTATAATTTATCTTGTCTTGGCCTATGAGTGACCCACATTTACTTTCATTAATCTTTTCCTTTTTACATACAAGCTTTTACAGTCAGTTTTTATATCTCTCGCTAGTTTACTCATTCTATTTTCCCTTTCTTTATTCATTTCTTGGTCCTCTTCTGCTGAATTCTAAAATCCTCCCAATGTTCAGGCTTACTATTTTTGGCACATTATAACCCTCTTTAATCTAATACTATGTTTTAATTTCTCTTGTTAGCCAGGGGACCATTTTTCCCCTGTTGTTTTTATTCCTTCAGGAAATGTATATTTATTGCAAATTATTAAATACTTTTTTAAATGTTTGCCATTGCTTTTCTGCTGTTGTTTCTTTTAATCTAGTTTCCCCAACCTACCTTAGCCAACTCGCCTCGCATACCTACAATTTGCTTTGTTCAGGTTTAGGACCCTAGTTTTGGATTTAACTAAATCACTCAAACTCAACATAAAATTGTATTATATTATGAACACTGCTCCCCAGAGGCTTCTTTACTGCAAGGTTATTAATTAACCCGGTCTCATTGCATAGTACTAGATCTAAAATAGCCAATTCCCTCATAGGTTCTTTGACATACTGATCTAGAAAATTATCCTGAATACATTCCATGAATTCTTCCTTTGCACTATTTCTGCAAATTTAGTTTGCCTGGTCTATATGAAAGTTAAAAGTCCCCCATGATTACCACATTTATTTCCCTTGTTACCTGCATCTCTAATTTCCTTGTTTATACTCTGCCTGACACTACAACACTGTTTGGGGGTCTATAGACTACTCCAACTAGTATTTTCTGCCCCTTGTTGATTCTTGCCTCCACCCAAACTGATTTTATATTTTGTTTTTCCAAGCCAAGACCCTTTCTTTCTACTGTCTTTATTCCCTCTTTTATTATCGGGGCGGTCCCTCGTTCTTTTCCATTCTGCCTGTCTCTTCTAAAAGTCAAATATTCTGGAATATTTGTGTCACTGCAACCAAGTCTCTGTAATGGCTATTAAATTTAAACCCATTTATTTCTATCTGCACTACTAAATCATCTATTTTGTCACGAATGCTTCGTGAATTTAGATTTAGTGACTTTAGCTTTAACCTTTTTCTATTTTTCCCAGATGTCACTTTTGTCACTAAAGCCCTGTTGCCTTTATTAATCTTTCTATCCCTTCTTATCTTTACCCAGATCACTACTTTGCTCTACAGACTTTACAGGAACTCATAGGGGGAAAAGGTCAGGAATTCAGGAAATGGGGGGAGGGGAGAGAGGAAGTTAGGAGCTGGGGGTAGGGTGGAAGGTGGTCAGGAGCTTGGAGCAGTGAAGATGGGGGAAGAACATGATCCAGGGCTAAGTGTGGAGGGGGGGTAGGAATGAGAGTGAGAACGTAATCCAGATGGGAGGACGGATCACGTCCCCCCCCCCTCAGTTAAATGTGGATCACATTCTTCCAACCCCACCCCCTTTACACCCGCACCACGTTCGACCTGGATCATGCTCTTAACCATGAACTTAACCATGAGTTTCGCGGATCGCTTCTCGGCCTTTTGGCTAAGATCATGCATAACTAACCTGACCAGCCATCATGACCTCCGGGTGGTTTCTCCCTGGTCAGGAAGGTATATGCTTGCTTTTTTGGAAACAGGAGGTGGGTGGGGTGGCTTGACCCATCCACCTCCACGGAGGTGTGTGGGGGACCTGACCCATCCACCTCCATGGCACGAACCTGGTATTGCAGTACTTCCAGGAACGGTGCAGTGGCTCTAGGCCTTTTGGCTAAGAGCATTGGCGCAGAGTGATCCTTGGCATGTGCAAGGTGACCTCTGGCGTTTGTGATTTGACAAAGAATTGGAACGATTGGCTACGAATTAATTAAAAAAAAAAAAATGAGTTGATTTCTCGGAAAGCCCTGTGCATGTGTGGCAAATTGCATTATTGGACTGGATAAAATCCAGAAGTCATGACACTCACTGTTCACTTCATACCCAGTAAACCTCTTGACAATCTATGACTTACACACAATGCCCCATGTAAGGGGCTTTCTCAGGGAGTGTTGTTGTGCCTTGGGTGTCTCTCTCTGGGCTTCTGCCCTCACAGCTTATGCCTGGCCTGTGAGGTACACTGAGTGCTGCAGGAGCACCCCTGGAGAGACTGTGTCCACAGCTTATGAAGGGGGTTTTGAGACTCGTGCGTCCCCACAGCTTATGCCTAGCCTGTGAGGCACCTGTGAGTGTCAAACACTCCTAACCCCTTTCTTTCCTAGCCTGTGACACACAGTTGAGTGTTTTCGAGGCGCTCCTAGCTTCCCTTACAATGTTCTGACATAAGACTCACGATCAGGAGATGTAATACAATAGAACTGAGACAAGGTGATTCCTTGGTTTGTTTTGGGTTCCCTAGTTTTCTGAAGATCTGCATAATTTCATTCCATAGTTTAAACATGGGGAAGACAATAGCCTGATAATGGCTGTGAGTCAGTCCCAGTTTTCGAGCAAGTGCTCTCCCATTGGCTTGAAAGCCCCATACTTCGGGCTGACTCTGTCTCACCATTGTCCTCCGGTGTCCTTCCCCGTCCAATCACTGCTCTGCCACGGTCAAACTGTATCGGTTTCAATTCACAGCACAGACTGATCCCACAGCCCTTTTCCTTCTGGGTAAAATGAGGGGGTTTTCGTCCTCCCCTACACCCATCAGTCACCGTAGCCCACAACCAGAGTGTTTAGTTGGATAGAGTGATTAGTGACAGTGTGGGTACTTCCAATTTTCGATTGACTCGTGATGTCATCCTGGAGCCGGCATTAGCCAAGCTACTGTCATTCTCCGCGCATGCTAAAACTCTACGGTTCTGTTAGTGATGTCACCCTCACCGGTTCTCGTTGAATGAAATGTGTCTTACATAATTTGAGCTGCAAAGTTGGTTTAGTAAGTCAATGCTATGGATTTGTCAAATTCAGCCTCAGAAAAGGCTACAGCACCTCATGATCTTGTCACCTGTTCATGGGGTCACATGAACTTAGCATTGGTGAATAGGTTACTGGGGTGCAGGTGTTGCCTGATGTCACCATTGTTGATTCCCACTATCACTGCAGGTGCTAGAAATCTGCTATAAATTGTTGGAAACACTCAGCAAATTAGGCAGCATTTACAGAAAGAGAAACAGATTTAACATTTCACGTTCTGATGAAAAGTTGTCATACTGAAACATTAATTCTGCTTCTCTCTCCACAAAAGCTGCCTGACTTGCTGAGCATTTTCAGAATTTTATGCTACATCACTCAACTGATGATTGGGAGGAGATTGCAGGGCAGGCTGAGAGTTTGCTTGCTTTTCTAGGTGACCCTCCACATTAACAGGTAGGTGCCACTGTCATGGCAGCACTGGAGCAGCCTGCCGGTGGCACTGACTGGATCAAATTCTACTTGCAGAGACCTTGATTTACTCTCCAGAAGGCAGGATCAAATTACACATTCCAGACAAATTGTTGGGTGTGTCTTGTCCTCGAAGGGGACCAATTAGAAATCTGGTCCAACCCACTTTTGGTGCAAATAAACAGTCAACACAAATATGGTTACAGATTGGTTATATGTTACCCATTTACAAAAATAGAGGTGTACTGTGGACTGAAAGCAATTTTCTTCTATCTTCCTGTTTCCAGATTTCCATCTTTAGTTGGATTGTTCCTTAAATTGTATTGCATGCTAAATATTTGGAGACATATTCATTTATTCACTTTGAAGAAGACTTCCACAAACCCAACAGTGTAGTTTTTTTAGTGGGTGGCATATTTTAAGATGCTGCCAAATTTTACGGGGAGTGAGAACAAATATGCTACAATATACACATTTGTGTTGGATTTAAAGAGGAAGATCTAATTTTTGAAATTCAGTGCTACTGGGGCTCCAGATCAGCAGCCAGGAATAAAAAGGATGTTGATTCTCAATTTGCATATGGGAAAGCTGAGCAAACTAACTGGGCATATTTCAACAGTCTGACTCTTCCAAACAATGGATAGTAATAAAAAAGTGATTAGTTTCATGAATATAGTAACTGTATCCAGCTGACTTGGAGGGAGGTAACACTGGGTGGATTTGTGCACTAAGACAGAGATAACTTGTAGTTCTCATCACATCCTCGGGACATTCCACAATGCTTCCCAACAAATTAATTGCTTTGTCACTTTAGTCACAGTCAACAACCAAGTCCAATTAATCTGATTTTGTTGATATTGGCCGAAGTGGGGGTGATTGGCCAGGACTACTTCAAATTTCAACAAGGCAACAAACAAAATTATAGAATTCAACATAGAAAAATACAAGTTACCAGGGTTATCCACTAACCACTTATTTATATATGACCTATTACATGCCACTTATGCACTGCATAAAACTATTGTATTTCCAATAGGCCATGCATCACTAAACACTAATTAGAGCAACTCAAATTATTGGGTCGGAATTTGCGATCAGAGGCGCACCTCCGGAGTACGACTATGACTCTATTTAAAAATGTTTTTAAAAATCCGCACCTACCTGATGGTTCCCGAGCCTCGGAGACGTCGGGTCTTGAACCTGCAGGTGTACGTTTGTTTAAAGGCCCACGGATCCCAGGGATGCAGGTGGTTTGGAAGCGTCCCTGGGATCAGTTGGGTCAGGCCCTCCTATCGGAAAGGAGGATTCCTCCAAATAATTAAATAATTTACACAACTGAAATAAAATACATTTAATTAAGTCCCTTTAAGGAAGCATTTACAATAAAAAATTAAATTTTTTGAAAAATAATTTTAAACATTTTAATCTGGTCCACTAATTTTGAATGTATGATGATTTTATTTTTAATTTGACATTTATATTAGTCCTTACTTTGGATAAAGCAGGCCTTATGCCTGCTTTTACCAGGCGTAAGGGTTGTGTGGGCATTTGCTGGGCAGGTTGGTGCAATACATCTGTCAAGATGAACCTTGACGGATTGCAAGTTCCGGGTTTTCGTGTATGCGCAGCATGAGGAAACCCGGAACTTGCAGGGCCTTTTACAAGGCTTACAACGGCATACATCGTCATCAGTGCTGCAAAATCCAGGCCAATGTTTTAAAAATGTATCCCACAGAGTAAGCACATTATTACCAAAGTCATTAAAATTAAATAAAGTGATACAGTATTGCTCCAATATTATAATCAATTAGTATTTGTACTTTCTACTAGGAAATAATTTTTGAGCTGAGATGAGCCCATTGGGGTTTGCACGAGAGGATAGGGAGATTTCTTGGCTGTGAATAGTTGGGTGATTTACACCTCGGACTGGACAGTTAGGATGTGTTTTGTACGCAAAATCATGAGATCTTCATTGTTGACCATATTTGAAAATAATTGTTCTAATGCATCTCTAACTATGCCAGTCCCATCTAGTATCAAGTCAGTTGGAAAAAGTATTAGAATTACAAAACTGTTAGCATATGCTTGCCTGGGAAATAAGGTTGGGCCTAGGAAATGAAGAGGTTAAGAATATGTTGTTACAACTGGCTCAAATCAAAAGGGTGAGTGTGGAGAGGTAGCAGGAGTACTTCTGTTTAGTGCAGAGTATTTTTGATCTCTGCATTAAACACTGCTTTCATGAATTTTTTTTCTCTTTTTGTCTCCCTTTTCCTACAAAACAGATTGTAGTGAATTAAGATACAGGTACTGCAGTCGCAATTCAATATGTCTGATCCTATAACATTAAATGTAGGAGGAAAGCTATACACCAGTTCTCTGGCAACTTTAACGCGTTATCCAGACTCGATGCTGGGTGTAATGTTCAGTGGAAAAATACCCTCAACTAGTGATCAGCATGGTAATTTCTTCATTGACAGAGATGGCAAAATATTTCGATATATTCTAAATTTTCTGCGCACATCAAACCTGGACCTCCCAGATGATTTTCAAGAAGTGGGGCTCTTGAAGAGAGAAGCTGATTTTTACCAGATCCAGCCTTTGATAGAGGCTTTGCAGGAGAGAGAGTCTGAAAATGCCAAAGCGGAGAGGAATGCAATGCTCAACATTACTCTGGATCAGAGACTGCAGACTGTGTATTTTACAGTTAAACCAGCCCCACAAATGTACAACCTCACCTCATGTAGCACAGAGGTCTTTGATGCAAACATATTTTGCACATCAGCTGAATTCTTGAAGCACTTGAGTTCCAAGTTTTGTTACTTTGTCAATGGTAAACTTTCACCAATTGGTTATGAGAAAAAGGATCCACACCATTTGACACTACAGTGGGTTGGACATGTGGCAGTGTTGCCTGAAGATGAATACACAAGACAGAATTTAAGACGACTATGGATTGTACCTACAAATGAGCAAGTTAACAATTTTCAGTTGTTTGTAGAGGAAGTGTTAAAAACAGCAATGAGCCATGAATTCCATGTCGATTCATTACAGCCAGATTCCTCTGATTTCATGAATTATAAGGTACTACGTTTAGTCCGGTATAAATAGAAGACTTCATTCAGTATTAATTATTAAATGTTTATTACTGTATAACAGTAAAAGCCTTAAATTATGTTTCTCCTAAACTGTATGGCACTTTAGGATTGCTGCATTTACTTGCCCTGTCTTTACTTTGAACAATAAGAGCTGAACAATGTAATCTGTGTGACGGTAGTTTATTTAATCATAAATTCTGCCACAGGTTTAAACAATTTATTTTCACCCTGGCTTTTACAATTACTGTACAACTGTGTGGATATTGTTTTGAACTGGATTTTTAATGTTATTTACCATATGTGAGAAGAAGTGTATAGTCTTGAAAAGCTGCTTCTAATGACACCCAGATTTAATATTCCATTTTAGGAAAATTACCTTCGATAGTACAGTGGGCATTTATGCAGTATACTGTGCAAAACAATTAACATACACAAACCCTCAATCTACTCAATAATGGAATCATTACTTTGTCAAACGTTTTCTTAGTGATGAAACAAACAGGGAAATCTAAAACATTTAATTTCATCAAATAAATGTTGGGAGTAAGATAATCTTGGGGCTGCAGTTAATTCATAGCACCAGGTCTGCATTTATAAAATATTTTTATAGGGAAAGTGCCTCAGTAGATTAAAGCTACAAATGTTGCATAGTATCTCTAATTTATATCTGTAGGTTTTCAGTATTCAGGTGTTGCTATTTAATTTTTCACTTAGATAATATTTAACCCAATGACATTTATATTTAAAACAAATGTCTCAAATTATTTTATTCTACCATTATGTTGTGTATTATACTTTTGCTGAAGATTTGCAAAAATCCTATGGTTGGTTAACAAAATTAATTTTCACTATTTAGGATGAGTAAATTAATATATTTCTTAACCCCTGTGATGTATGCTAATAAAGACGGCATAAACTATGGGGGTGGGGCAGGACAATTTACCAGGGTTTCCATTAAGTTAACAGTGGCTCTTGCCAAATTGCATTTCTTTTAAATAATTTACAAATATAAAACATTATGGAAATGGTGTATGTTAAGGATTTGACTTTCCAGACCACTTGGAATATTTTCCTTGTAGAAATAATATCGGAAGGATTGCCTGTACAGAACCAGATGGAATTTGGGCTGTTCATAGAGAACATAAAAGTAGCAGTTGTGACTTATTGAAACTAATTTTGAAGAGAGAAGGTTCTTCTACTTTGGCAACCATAGTGGAGCAAATTGTTATTGCAGACCAGATGTTAGAAGGGAAATCAGTAACTTTTAGGGTAAAGAGGATCAAATATTGATAAATGCTTTTATTAGTAATACAATATATACTTTTTATATTAGCTTGTGAAAATATAACACTTCAGGCATCACAGAAACACAGCTGTGAACAGAAGATGGAACTAAGATGATACAGAAAGTTCTACTTCAGTAAAAGCAATCAAATGAAGTAGGTGACGGTTATTGGCAGTAATACTATGCAGCATAGGATTTCAAAGCAAAATGAATGGGCCAGAAACAACCAAAGGGTAGGGAGAAATACCAACAATGCCATGAGTGATAATGATTAACTGTTTCTTATATTTGGGTCTCTGTCAACTGACAATAGTACTAAGCTCTAGTATGGTCCTGACCATTGCTGGTGATTTGCTAGCTGCCTTGGGAGCCTTCAGAGTGGAATTGTTCAAAGCCAGTCCCACAGAACTGGACATCAGAGGAATGGTGTTGAAGGAGGGTGGTATGGTTGATTGTATTAAATGCCACAGTGAGATCAAGAAGGAGCAGGAGGGATTATGCACAGTGGTCATGCAGATTGCAATTTGTGACCTCGGACAGAGCACTCTCAGTTCTGCAAGCAGGTTGGAAGCTAGGCTGAAGGGATTCAAACAGGGAGTTTCTGAGGTAGATGGGAATGGACTAAGGTGATGACACTTTGGAGAACCATTGAGGTTTGAGATGGGGTAATGGCTAAAGGGGACAGACAGGTTGAAGTTGGGTTTTTTGAAGAGGGAGGTTAATGACAGCAGTTTTGAAAGGCAGGGGGATGGTGTTTCTGCAGAGTGAGGTGTTAACAATGTTGGTAAGCAAACTTGTCAATAAAGGTAATTGAGGGAGCTGGAGATCGGTGTCATGGAAGAGAAGAGATTGGAAAGGGGGGAGGGCAGAGATGAGAGAGAAACTGTAGAATGCCAGAGATAAGATAGAGTAGGTGTGGGACTGATTGGGAAAGGAGGGGACAAAGGCGGTTGCATTGATATCTCCATGTTAGAGATAAGGAAATCCACTTGGTGTTGGAAGGGAAAGATAGGGGTTTGATTAGTAAGTGCAGTTCTGGAATAGTGGAAGGATTTAGCTGAAGAAACAGAGGCAACAGAGTTTTTAATATGGTCAAGCCAGCTTTGATCAAGAATAACTAAGCCATTTGTGTGCAAGGTGCACTTGAGTTTGTGACCCTCAAACTTAAGGAAGCAATGAGGGAAACTACCAGGAGGAATAGCAAGGGTACAAAACAGGAAGTGATTAAGTGGGAAGGAGGGTGTCTAACACAAAAGTGAGCAAACAGTTCAACAACAGCAGAGGTGTTGATGGGTGGATGGCCAGAAAGGAATTGGAAGATTGAGAGTGAATTAGTGAACATAAGAAATAGGAGCAGGAGTAGGCCATTTGGCCCCTTGTGCTTGCTCCGCCATTCAATAAGATCATGGCTGATCTGATCTTGGCCTCAACTCCACTTTCCTGCCCGCTCCCCATAACTCTTGACTCCCCTATAGTTCAAAAATCTGTATCTCCGCCTTAAATATATTCAATGACACAACTTCCACAGCTCTCTGGGGTAGAGAATTCCAAAGATTCGCAACCCCTTGAGAAGAAATTCCTCCTCATTTCCGTTTTAAATGGGTGACCCCTTATTCTGAAACTATGCCTCCTAGTTCTAGATTGCCCCACGAGGGGAAACATCCTCTCTACATCTACCCTGTCAAGCCCCTTCGGAATCTTGTATTTCAGTAAGACCCAATGAGTATAGGCTCAACCTTCAAAAGACAACCCCTTTATCTCAGCAATCAGCCTCGTGAACCTTCTCTGAACTGCCTCCAAAGCAAGTATATCCCTCCTTAAATGAGTCCAAAACTGCACACAATACTCGAGGTATGATCTCACCAAAACCCTGTACAGTTGTAGCAAGACTGCCCTACTTTTATACTGTATCCCCCTTGCAATAAAGGCCAACATTCTATTTGCCTTCCTAATTACTTTCTGTACCTGCATGCTAAATTTGTGTTTCATGTACAGGGACCTCCAGATCCCTCTGTACCGCAGTATTTTGTAGTCTCTGTTTAAAAAAAATAATTGGCTTAATTTATTTTTCCTACCAAAGTGGATAGCCTCTCATTTTCCCACATTATACTCCATCTGCCAAATTTTTGCCCACTCACTTAAACTATCTATATCCGTTTGCAGATTCTTTGTGTCCTCCTCACTACTTGCTTTCCCACCTATCTTTGTATCATCAGCAAATTTGGCTACAGTATGCTCATGCCCTTCATCCAAGTCATTAATATAGATTGTAAATAGTTGTCCCCAGCACTGAGCCCTGTGGCACCCCACTAGTTACAGTTTTGCCAACCTGAAAATGACCCATTTAACCCAACTTTGTTTTCTCTTAGTTAGTCAATCCTCTATCCATGCTAATATATTACTCCCAACCCTGTGAACTTTTATCTTGTGCAGTAACCTTTTATGTGGCACCTTATCGAATGCCTTCTGGAAATCCAAATACACTACATCTACTGGTTCCCCTTTATTCACCTTGCTTGTTACATCCTCAAAGAACTCTAGCAAATTTGTCAGACACAATTTCTCTGTTACTACTTACTTAATAATGGACTCCAGCATTTTCCCAATGACAAATGTTAGGCTAACTGGTCTATAGTTTCCTGCTTTGTGGTTCACCTTTCTTGAATAGGGGCATTACATTTGAGGTTTTCTAATCCGCTGGAAGCTCTCCAGAATCCAGTGAATTTTGGTAGATTACAACTAATGCATCCACCATCTCTGCAGCCACTTCTTTTAAGACCCGAGGATGCAGGTTATCAAGACCAGGGGACTTGTCTGCCTTTAGTCTCATTAGTTTGCCTAGTACTTTTTCTCTAGTGATAGTAATTGTTTTAAGTTCCTCCCTCCCTATAGCCCCTTTATTATTAGGATGCTTTTAGTGTCTTCTATTGTGAAGACCGATACAAAATATTTGTTCAAAGTCTCTGCCATTTCCTTGTTTTCCATTATTAATTCCCCAGTCTAATCCTCTAAGGGACCAACGTTTACTTTAACTACTCTCTTTTTTTTTTTATATACCTGTAGAAGCTCTTACTGTCTTTTTATATTTCTTGCTGGTTTACACTCCCTCTTTTTTTTTAGTCGTTCTTTGCTGGTTTCTAAACATGTCCCAATCCTCTGGTCTTGTATGCCTTTGTTTTCAATTTGATACGATCCTTAACTCCCTAGTTGGCCACAGATGGTTCATCCTTCTCGTAGTCTTTCTTTCTCACTGGAATATATCTTTGCTGAGAGTTATGAAATATCTCCTTAAATGTCTGCCACTGCTTATCTTACTTTTCAATATATTTTCTCAGTCCACTTTTGCCATCTGTCTTCATACCTTTTTGTAATTGCCTTTATTTAAGTTCAGGATACTACTTTGAGACCCAAGTTTCTCACCCTCCAACTGAATTTGAAATTCTAACATATATTATCACTCTTACACAGAGGATCCTTTACTATGAGATCATTAATTAATCCAGTCTCATTACACATTACCAGATCTAAAATAGTCTGCTCCCTGTTGGTTCCACAGCGTATTGTTCTAAGAAACCATCCCGAATACACTCTATGAACTCCTCCTCAATTCCAACTCCACCTTTGCCAATTTGATTTGTCCAATCTATATGGAGATTAAAATCACCTATGATTATTGCAGTACCTTTCTTGCACGCCCCCATTACTTCTTGATGTATACTCTGTCCTCCAGTGTAGTTACTGTTAGGGGGCCTATAGACTACTCCCACGAGTGACTTCTTTCCCTTACTATTTCTTATCTCCACCCAAACTGATTCTACATCTTGAGCTTCTGAGCCAATATCATTTCTCACTACTGCACTGATTTCTTCCTTTATTAACAGAACTACCCCATCTCCTTTTCCTTTCTGCGTATCCTTCTGAAATGTCTCATACCCCTAAATATTCAGTTCTCACTGAGGAAGTCTAGGGATTGTTTTTCAGCAGTGGAAGTTAATGGGGTTTTGGGGAAGGCAAATATATGAATAGGAAGGCAGACAAGGAAGTGATTTAAAAGTAGAAAGGGGAGAGGTCACAAGATGGCAATGCTGGGACAAGGATCAAGTGTCTATGGATGAGAGCGTTTACGTGATGGGGTTCTCTGTTGGGTGAGATTGAGCGTACAGCAGGGCAAAGAGGTCAGGAGAGTGAACTAGGGGAGTTTGTCAAATAATCTAGGCAAATCAAAACCAGACACATTGAGATAATCAGATTATCTCGGGAATATACATTTGCAGAAGACTATGAAGCACATGTATTGAACAAACTCAGAACTAAACATTTACAGGGCACTTGTGCCAGATGAGGTGCATCCTATAATCATAAAAAAATGAGCAAGTAAACAGAATTGGGAATTAATAAATACTGTGCTAAAACTGAGGACTTGAGGATAGTGAATAATGTTTAAATATTCAGAAAAGGAGTAAGTTATTCATTTGAGAAATACTGACTAGTCAATTTAAGTTTGGAAATCGGTTAAATGTTTGGGCGGCTTCACGGGATTTTATCAGTGCTCATTTAAAGAGCATGGAGACTAAACTAATAGTCATGGCTTTAAAAGTTTGTTTTACTGGAGTTTTTTTCAGCAGGTATAATTTATTTGAATTTTCAGAAGGCATTCAGTAAAGGTCTAACTCCTTCGTTGATCCTCCACATACAAGTAGCATTATGTGTCATCCCCAGGAAGTATGGAATTCATAGTGACACTATTCTTTTTAAGAACTGCATGCCGTGGATCACTATGTAGATGAGATGATGTTTGCTGCTGTGCCATGAATAGGGCACATCTGAGCTGTGCTTGTCATTCTTTTTCTCCATGAGCAGCAGCTCTTTGTTTTTTCCTGCATAGAGTTTGTTTCTCACTGTTTGATCATCATTGCTTCTGTGATTCTGTGTGGTATTTATATCTGGCTTTGGTAATATGGTCAAAGCATTGCCTGTTGTGGCACTGGCCAGCTGATTCTGATGCCTAGTTCTTAGGTCCCAGCTGCTGCAATGTTTTTGGTTCCAGTAAAAGCAACAGTAGCTTGGACATTGGCACTGTTTGATCCAACCTAATCATCCATGACCACCTAGAATTGTGTTTTGACATCTTTGCATTTGATTTTTAAAAAAACTTTACACATAGAAACATAGAAAATAGGTGCAGGAGTAGGCCATTCGGCCCTTCTAGCCTGCACCGCCATTCAATGAGTTCATGGCTGAACATGCAACTTCAGTACCCCATTCCTGCTTTCTCACCATACCCCTTGATTCCCCTAGTAGTAAGGACTTCATCTAACTCCTTTTTGGTTTTCTTTCTCAGAAGCTGAAACTATCCTATTCTAGACAACTGACAAAAGTACCCTTGAGTGCTACCCAAAGCAACAATCTAAGTTGGAGTCTAATGTCAATCATAAGTCCCAACTGCAATTGTTCATGGTGGCCTATATAGCGGCATGAGCTTGCTCCACTGAACACAGTTGTGTCATTTGAGTGTTCTGTCATAGTAAGAATGGTTTAAGATCATGGCACTTCATTATCTGTGTAACTTTGACATGAAGGCAGCAGCCATTTTTGTAGTACCCTTTGCAAATGAACTTCTATGCAGTGGCCACATTGCCTTGAGAAGTTGCTATTTATGGCTTTATTCATTGCGAGGTGGACATAACTTTAGATTGCTGCTTTGGGCAAGACACACCAGTACTTTTCAATTGATATTCAGAGCATTCTGCGCCCAGGAATTGCAGTCTTGAGACTAACATTCTGATGAGGTTGTGGTATTAGTGACTGCAGGATGGGGAGTTCACAGGGCTTGGAGTTGCACACATGAAGCTTACAAAGTGGAGGCCTCCCTAGATGCCTGGTAA
This sequence comes from Pristiophorus japonicus, assembly GCF_044704955.1. Taxonomy (NCBI): domain Eukaryota; kingdom Metazoa; phylum Chordata; class Chondrichthyes; family Pristiophoridae; genus Pristiophorus; species Pristiophorus japonicus. Next base: position 93,900 of record NW_027253970.1, read on the forward strand.
GTCTGATATAGATTTGTAATGCTGCATTTACCAATTTTACATACACTTGTACATTCTACAAAAAAAACTTTTATATCATGTATTTAGAAAAATATTTATTTCATCTGCCATTCCAAGATACACACCACCTGGAAGCAGATCCATATGAACAAAGGCTGCTAGGAAGCCAACCAAGATTTTTTTTTTGTCAAATGGCCTAAATCTCACACATGCTTTAACTCATTGGCCACTTGGAAAATCATGGAAGTGGGATGTTTTTAACCAGAGATTTTTTTTACAATTGTATTCATGTCATATAGCTTTATGGCCCAGTAACTCTAGGAATGAAGATGGGGGTAATGGTTCTTTACTCTAAGTTCCAATCTGACTTTTGCAAACCATAGAATCCACAGTGAAAATACATTTTCTTCCATATGCCACCTTTCTTGAGGAAGAAATTCTGAATGCAAGTACTGTACATTAATGTGATCTTATGATGGTTACTCACTACTTTTAACAATGGAGACATTGAATGGAAAGAAGCCAAATGAAACTGATGAGTCAGCAATCTTGGGTGGAGAAGAGAATGTAGGCTAATTAAGAATCTTTAAGACCAAACTATCTTCACTTGTTAAATTACTTGCATGTATGAAGATAAACCAAATAAGTTAATTTGCATTTAATTTTTTTTTTTACACTATGAATTATGTAAAGTTGACACTAGAATGTTTATCAATTATGCCATTAGAAGTGTCAGTTTGCTGTGTTCCATTTCCAAGGCTTTTGTAATCCATCTTCCCCGTCATTAAAACTGTTTGTGTTGCTCTAAAATATTGGTTCCTACACTATGAAGAGTACATAAATTGTTCAGTTACCATGCATAGGAATCAACATGGAGCTATGATAAGTGAGTGGTCAGCTTTTATCAAATGTATACTATAATAAACATTCAGAAAATCTTGTAAAGTTGTTGTACATTTAGCATTCAAAAAGTTACAGTTTGAATATTTTCAGTTTAATTTTGGTTAGAAAACTTTTGTTTGCTAGGTATTCAAGTGATAACTTCAACAATACAAAAACAGTAATACTTGAATTAAAAATCTTTGTTTCAGTTTTAGTACATTGCATAACAGAATAATAAAATAAACAGAATAGTAGGATCTCCAAATTATAAATTCTTTGTATGCTTGATATGGAAAATGTCCACTGTAGTTTCATGGCATTGTCTCAAGTCAAAGTCACAGTAACCAATAGAAAATCGGCCCTGGAAAAATAACATGAAAGTGATCTGAAGCATTGTCTGCTATTTCAAAAAAAAAGAAAACTTCACAACTTTCATTCATACTTAAAAGAAAATTCTGTTGACTGCGACATTCATATCTTGGCCAATTAGTTCATCTCGGGGAAAAAAAATTAAAACTGCCTCCACGTACTTTCTTGTGTAAAGTTTTATTATATTTCTAACTTGTCCATTGTCTCTGATTGCTTCTTGCTGTTTTAATTTTCATATATATTCTCTCACTCCGTTGTTATTTCCTCCTTTGCTTCTCACTTGCCCGCCTGGGCTTTGTCCTTTACTCAGTCCCTGTTTCTGTTGCCTGAGCGATTCAGCTAAATACACTTAATGGAAATTTATTCCATTAGTATCATGTTTTAGGATGTTTGACTATTATTTAGAGAAAGTTACTTTTAATAAGTTTTTAAAGCAAAGTGTATTATCAAATAAAGGCCCATAGCTGAAAGTCAATGTTAATGGTGGTTATTTTCCGAAAGACTAAACAATAAGCAATTTTTAGACTAGTCTCAGTAATTGGAAAACACCTCAAACATGGTTTTGTCAAGTCTTTGATCCCTATCTGTCTATGACCACAGAAAGATAAAATACAGATACCAGCAGTTATTCAGGTCTTGGAAACAAATGGTGGATGAGTGAGAAGGCATCTTGTTTTAAGTCAAGTAACGCAATCCACTAATGGTGGGGAATTGTGGTATATGCTTTACATTGTATTATTACGTGAAGATATTTTGTACTGATGAATAAAGTGAGTTTTTTCTGTTCAACCTACTGTGAAATAAAGTAGTTTATCGATGCATATTAAGTGTCATCTCTTGAAATGTTTATTCAGTCCACGTTTGGAGAGATGGAAGAAGCACACAAGTCGAAGGTAATACTATGGTTTTGCTATTGTAAAGTAGATACATGATAGTGTGAGTCAATTCCCATAAAATGAAAATGCTTAGGCCACTTACAGAAGTGATTGATGCCACTGCAATCAGAAGTTAACTACAGCAGATCCAAATTTGTAATCACTAGTGCCAGCAACCTGGGATACTGAGTTATGTTGGTTATAAAGACATTTCAAATTAGAGAAAATTTTAAAGTGAACAAAATCAAGGCAGTAAAATATAAAAACGTCAATCAAGGCAGAAATTGTGTTGGCAATTTGAGGAAAAAAATAAGGGGCCCAAGTTTCCACACACACAAAAACGGGCGCCCCTCCGAGCTGGGCGCCTGTTTTTCGTGCCTAAAACGAAACTCGCGATTCTCGAGCGCTTTGCAGCTCCTTGTCTGCCTGGCGCAGCGCCCAGGGGGGCGGAGCCTACACTCGCGCCGATTTTGTAAGTGGGAGGGGGCGGGTACTATTTAAATTAGTTTTTTTCCTGCCGGCAACGCTGCGCGTGTGCGTTGAAGCGTTCGCGCATGCTCAGTGTGAAAAAAACATTGGCACTCGGCCATTTTTGTAGTTCTTTGTAGCTGTTTAGTTTTTGAACATTTTTTAATAAAAGTACATTGCCATCAGCACTGAGGCTTCTTGAAGCAGTGAGAAGGCTGCAGGAAGCCTCAAAGTTGAGGCAGCCGTTTCCCGACGACCTCCCCCTTTTGCCGTCGGGAAATGGCTCCTCAATTTTTGAGGCTTCCTGCAGCCTTCTCTCTTCCCCGCCAGCCGTCTGGAACGGCTCCCCCCCCAGCGTTCGGTCGGCCCCCTCCCTGCCTCTCCTCCTCCACCCCCCTCCCTCCCCGCGTTCGGTCGACTCCCCTCCCGTTCGGTCGGCCCCCCCCCCCTCCCGCGTTCGGTCACGGCTGCCTCGTTTTGTGACACTGAAGCACTTTCACACAGGTAGGAATATGGTTTATTTAATCTTTTCTTTGCTTATAAATGTTTATTCAGGTTGGATTTATTTGTATAAGTATAAATAAGGATTTATTGTAGAATTTAATGAGTTCCCCTCCCCCCACCTCGTTCTGGATGCCTGATTTGTAACCTGCGCCTGATTTTTTAATGTGTAGAACAGGTTTTTTCAGTTCTACAAAAAATCTTCACTTGCTCCATTCTACTTTAGTTTGGAGTACATTTTCACTGTGGAAACTTTGAAATCAGGCATCAGTGGCCGGACACGCCCCCTTTTGAAGAAAAAATTCTGTTCCAACCTCGAACTGTTCTACCTGACTAGAACTGCAGAAAAGAAAATGTGGAGAATTGCGATTTCTAAGATGGTCCGTTCTCCACCAGTTGCTCCTAAAAATCAGGCACGAATCATGTGGAAACTTGGGCCCAAGGATAGAGCATTCTAGTTAGAAATGTTGAAATTAAAAGCGGTGTGTTTTTGCTAGGAACAGTGAGAATGGGAACAACTTGAATTCGAGGCTATTGAAAAAGAAAATCAGTGTTCGCATAATTTCAATGAGGGAGAAAGAACTTTGATACTCTTCACCTGAGAGAAACACATCAGCTGGTCTGGTAAATGGGGTCATGGAATGTAGGGCCCACCATTTTATTAAAGCTAACCTCCTTCCAAATTTTAAAGAGGAGGATGATACCAGTTTTATCCAGGCTTTTGAATTGTCGCCACAAATGATTGGCCCAACTACATCACAATGTAGAAAGAATTTGGAGAAAGAATTTTAATGGGTTTTTAAAAGTTTATTCAACATGTTTAAAAAGGACACCTAGATGAAAGTTGGTTAATATGGTAATGGAAAGAAGATCCAAATTTGCAACAGGGATAATTTTTTGACATTGTGTTGCTGGTGGAGAGCCTCACCTGCTAGGCATCCAGAGTAGAAATTCAGGCGTACACTCTGCATGATTTTTTTTTTTAACCATTTAAATTAATATTGGAAAATAGTGTGCAGCGCTTGTCAGGACCAAAGTCTGAAAATTACTTATGTCTCTTTCTGATCTCCCTTTTTCTGCTTCTGGTCCCTTTGTGCTCCGAGTCACACTTTTACCTGATCTACCTCCATTCATGTCTTGTTCATTAATAAGCAAGATACAGAACTAGGTGGGGCTTTCCCAATCTTACTTGGGATGTGAAGCTGAATTAATCTCACCAAAAGGAATCATAAATTAGGATTTCAATATGCAGAGAAGGCAGAGCTACCTTCCTGGAGAGTTTGGGTTCTTTCTGTAAGAACAGGCATAAGGAGATGCAATTTTGGCAGCACTGGCCATGAGAGGAAGTCAGGCATATTACACGAGAATAAAAATTAATTTGTTGCTGATCTGTGCAACTTCTGACATGAAGTTGTGAATGAAAGAGAACTTGCTTTATCCTATCTGGTGTCTGCCAGAAACTTTGCACTTTAAATCCCCTATTCTATTAGTTCTCTGCTGTTTGTTCACACTGAATCTGTCTAAGTGCAACCTCGGTGCTCTGAGCAAACCAAGTTCCAAGCATTATCCATCACCTAATATTGTCTGCTTATCAACCCCATTGCTGCTCTAACCCTCACCTGCACCACCTTCATCTCCATGCTTGACTTCTCCAACTCTCTCCTTGCTGGCCTCCCAAGTCTCACGCTGTGCAAACTCCAACTCATCCAGAACTGTACTACATTTTTTTTTTACTTACTTAGAGCTGCTCACATATTGACCCAGATTTTGTGTTGAGAATAGCGGTGAGGCTAACAGCCCCTGGCAGTAACTTCCGGAGTACACACATGCACAGTTAAACGTGGAAATCTGGAAGTTGCAGTCTGAGTTACCCTCCTGCACCACAGGCTGTGCTATAACAGTATTTGCCAATAGACTTACCATTGAAATCAATGCAAGGGTATGAAATTGCAGTAATTACCCACTAAACACAGCAGAAAACAATTGGGGCTGGTGCATTCAGCTGTAAGTGAATTTTTAATGGTGTGATATGTCCTAATTGCCAAACAACCTCTCTCGCATTGAAATTTGAATTTTACAAGTGTGGAGTCTCATTCCTTCAGAATTTAATGATGAGATTTTAAAACCTTTTTTTTTTTTAAACCTGGTTCTCATCTTTCATTCCTAGTCTTTATTTTGCTTTCTGTACATCATTTATGCTTTCTAGTTTATATTGTGTGTCAGGTGAGGATTTTTTAATCTGATTGGTTGAAGAACCACGCTGTTGCTTGCATTGCTCATAGATGCCACAGATCCCCTGTAGAGGGCGCCACGCTGGATCAGACGCCTGATGACACCAAGTCTATGCTCAGAAGCCCACAAAACCTCTGGGCAGTGTCAGCATGATGAATGCCGGGTGCCAGTTCTTCAATGATTGATTGCAAAATCCAGGCCATTCTGTTAGTGGTGGCTCTTTGTCCCCATACACAATGATTTCAAAATCCCGAGGCTTAGAAATCTCTCCACAGCCTTGCTCCATCTTACGTTGGCAACATCTTTCAGAAATACAATCTAGCTCCTCCTCCCACAACCATACAATTAGGAAAACCTTCAGCCACTATGTCCAGAACTTTGGGATACTGTTCTTCAATGCTCATGGCTTGCTACATCTCCATGTATTCAAAAGCCTCCACAAAACCTGCTTCTCTGACCACAGTTTCAAACACTTCCACTCTCCTCCCTTCTCCTTCTCCTCAGTGTCTAATCCCTCTTGTGAAAGACTATGGGACAGTTCTCTCTATGTGTGCTGTGCAAGTTGTTCCATCTCATATCGAGGGTACAATACAAGAATCTCAAGGGTTTTGGAAGCATGCTCTTAATATTTTTGCATAAAATAAATGGAAACTGGATGGAAGTCCAGGATGTGCAGGAGCTGAATTAGTACTGGTAGACACAATCGGTAACATCATGGGGGGGAAATTGCAGTCGGAGGCTTCCTTCATATGAACACCTCCGACCCGAAAAAAATCTATATGATTCCAATCGGATGCCTAGATTCGCTGCGCAGGGCATAGGGAGATGACTGAGGTACGTACAAGCTGGAGTCACGTGGACCACCAATCACTGCAGTATTCTCAAAAATGGGAACTCCATTTCTACGAGTTCCCATTACTATCAAAGAATCATAAGCCCTGAAATTCCGGTCGGAGGCTTCCTTCGGATGAACGCCTCTGACCCGAAATTTCTCTACGAATGTACCTGGTGGTCCAGGAGGAGCCTTGGATTCCGGTTGGAGGCCGCCTTTTCCTGAGTATCGCAGCGCGTCCACGTCTTCGAGGTACGGACGGAGAAGCTGGAGTCATGTGGGCCTAGACCACCAATCACGGTACAGTAATCTCATTGATAGTAATGGGAACTCCGATTTTACGAGTTCCCATTACTATCAGAATAACCCCCTAAAACACCCAAACATAACAAAAAAAAACATCTCATTTAAAATTAATTGAAATTAAAGTTAATTAAATGTTTTAGAAAAAATATTTTAGGGGGATTTTTTAAAAATAGGGTTTAAAATAAACTTACCTTAGTGGACAGGGTTTTTACGATTATAAAAATTAAATTTATACACATTTTATGTCTTAAAATTCTTACGCTGGTAAAAGTAGGCTATGCGCCTGCTTTTACCAGGCGTAAGAGTTTGAAGGACATTTGCTGGGCAAGAGATGGGCAAATATCCTAATCTCGCCCGTGCAGCTGTCCTTCTGAGGATGCGGAAGATCTGTCGAGATATCTTGACAGATCAGAAAAGCTGTTTTTTGGTGCATGCGCATTGTGCGCCGAAAACCCACTTTTGTGAGGCCTCGCCGGGTCCATACGTATTCTGTACGGACCTGGCAAAGCCGGGATTTCAGGGTGAATCATAGAAATTTACAGCAGGGAAGGCAGCCATTTCGTCCCATCGTGTCCATGCCAGCCGACCAAGAGCTGTCAAGCCGAATCCCACTTTCCAGTTCTTGGTCTGTAGCCCTGTAGGTTACAATACTTTAAGTGCACATCCAAGTATTTTTTTAAAATGTGGCGAGGGTTTCTGCCTCTCCCTCAATCATAGGCAGTCCCTCGACATCGAGGAAGACTTGCTTCCACTCTATAAAAGTGAGTTCCCAGGTGACTATACAGTCTCTAGTACGCCAATTACAGTCTGTCACGTGGGACAGTCACAAGAAATAGGAACAGGAGTAGGCCATACGGCCCGTTGAGCCTGCTCCGCCATTCAATAAGATCATGGCTGATCTGATCATGGACTCAGCTCCACTTCCCTGCCCATAACCCCTTATCATTTAAGAAACTATCTATTTTTGTCTTAAACTTATTCAATGTCTCAGCTTTCACAGCTGAGGCAGCGAATTCCACAGATTTACAACCCTCAGAAGAAATTCTCCTCATCTCTGTTTTAAATGGGCGGCCCCTTATTCTAAGATCATGCCCTCTAGTTCTAGTCTCCATCAGTGGAAACATCCTCTCTGCATCCACCTTGTCAAGCCCCCTCATAATGTTATGGGTTTCGATACAATCACCTCTCATTCTTCTGAATTCCAATGAATAGAGGCCCAACCTACTCAACCTTTCCTCATAAGTCAACCCCCTCATCTCCGGAATCAACCGTGAACGTTTTCTGAACTGCCTCCAAAGTAAGGATATCCTTTCATAAATATGGAAACCAAAACTGAATGCAGTATTACAGATGTGGCCTCACCAGTACCTTTTTATATAGCTGTAGCAAGCCTTCCCTGCTTTTATACTCCATTCCCTTTGCAATAAAGGCCAAGATACCATGGGCCTTCCTGATCACTTGCTGTACCTGCATACTATCCTTTTGTGCTCCATGTACAAGTACCCCCTGGTCCCGCTGTACTGCGGCACTTTGCAATCTTTCTCCATTTAAATAATAACTTGCTCTTAGATTTTTTTTTCTGCCCAAGTGCATGACCTCACATTTGCCAACATTATACTCCATCTGTCAAATTTTTCCCCACTCACTTAGCCTGTCTATATCCTTTTGCAGATGTTTTGTGTCCTCCTCACACATTGCTTTTCCAAACTTGGCTACGTTACACTCAGTCCCTTCTTCCAAGTCATTAATATAGATTGTAAATAGTTGGGGTCCTAGCACCGATCCCTGAAGTACCCCACTAGTTACTGGTTGCCAACGAGAGAATGAACCATTTATCCAGACTCCCTGTTTTCTGTAGTTAGCCAATCCTCTATTCATGCTAATATATTACCCCCAACTCCATAAACTTTTATCTTGTGCAGTAATTTTTTATGTGGCATCTTGTCAAATGCCTTCTGGAAGTACAAATACACAACATCCACCCTGTTCGTACATCCTCGAAGAACCCCAGCAAATTTGTCATTGAAGGAAAGGGTGGGTGGGGAGTCTGGTTTGCCACACGCTCCTTCCGCTGCCTCTGCTTGTTTTCTGCATGCTCTCAGCAATGAGACTTGAGGCGCTCAGCACCCTCCCGGATTCCCTTAGGGCAGTCTATGGCCAAGGACTCCCAGGTGTCGGTGAGGATGTTGCATTTTATCAAGGAGGCTTTGGGGGTGTCCTTGAAACGTTTCCTCTGCCCACTTGGGGCTCGCTTGCTGTGTAGGAGTTCAGAGTAGAGCGCTTGCTTTAGGAATCTCGTGTCGGGCAACGGAGCTGGTCCAGTGTGGTCAGTGCTTCGATGTTGGCCTGATTGAGAACACTGACGATGCATCTATCCTCTCGGGATTTGCAGAATCTTGTGGAGACATCGTTGGTAGTATTTCTCCAGCAATTTGAGGTGTCTACCGTATATGGTTTGCGTCTCTGAGCTACACAGGAGGGTGGGTATCACTACAGCCCTGTAGACTATAAGCTTGGTGCCAGATTTGAGGGCCTGATCTTCAAACGCTCTCTTTCCTCAGGCGACCGCTGGCGCACTGGAGGCGGTGTTGAATCTCGTTCAACTGCCTCTACCACCCTTTCAGGCAGTGAGTTCCAGACCCCCACTACACTCTGGGTGAAGAAATTTCCCCTCAAATCTCCTCTCAACCTCCCAAAATCCATGTACCCTGGTTGTTGACCCCTCTGCCAAGGGAAACAGGTACTTCCTATCCACTATCCAGGCCCCTCATAATTTGATACACCTCAATGAGGTCTCCCCTCAGCCTCCTTTGTTCCAAAGAAAAAAGACCCAGCATCCCCAATCTTTCCTCATAGCCAAAATTCTCCAGTCCAGGCAACATTCTTGTAAATCTCCTCTCCACCCTTTCCAGTAATGTGGTGACCAGAACTGCACACAGTACTCCAGCTGCAGCCTAACCAGTGTTTTATACAGCCCAAGCATAACCTCCTTGCTCTTGCGTTCCATGCCTCGACTAATAAAGGCAAGTATTCCAAATGCCTACTTAACCACTTTATTTACCTAGCCTGCTACCTGTGGAGATCTGTGGACCTGCACTCCAAGGTCCCTTTGTTCCTCTATACTTTTCAGTGTCCTAACATTTAATGTGTATTCCCTTTCCTTGTTAGCCATCCCCAAATGAATTACCTCACACTTCTCCAGATTGAATTCCATTTGCCACTGTTCTGCACACCTGACCAGTACATTGATATCTTGCTGTAATTCGCAGCTTTCTTCATTATCAACCATACAGCCAATTTTAGTGTAATCTACAAACTTCTTAATCATACCCCCAACATTCAAGTCCAAGTCATTGATATAAACCACAAAAAGCAAGGGACCTAGCACTGAGCCCTGCAGAACCCCACTGGACACAGCTTCCAGTCACAAAAACATCCATCATCCATTACCCTTTGCTTCCTGCCTCTGAGCCAATTTTGGATCCAACTTGCCACTTTGCCCTGGATCTCATAGGCTTTTACTTTTGTAACCAGTCTGCCATGTGGGATCTTTATCAAAAGCTTTGCTAAAATCCATATACACTACATCATACGCACTGCCCTCATCAACCCTCCTGGTTACCTCCTCTCAAAATTCAATCAAGTTAGTCAGCCACGACCTTCCCTTAACAAATCCATGCTGACTCTCCTTGATTAATCCATGTCTTTCCAAATGAAAATTTATCATGTCCCTCAGGATTTTTTCCAATAATTTTCCCACCACTGAGGTTAGGCTGACAGATCGAGTAATTATCGAGTAAACTGAAACACAGCATAATAAAAAAATAAAAAAAACCTCATTTAAAATTAATTGAAATTAAATGTAGATATTAGAAAAAAAAATATTTTGTGGAATTTTTTTAATAGGGTTAAAAATAAACTTACCTTTGGACAGGGTTTTTAATATAAAAATTAGTGTTTAAATGTAATTTTTATATGTTTTAAAACTCAGGCATAAAAGTTTGAAGAACATTCGTTTGGCAAGATTTGGGCAAATAGCCCAATCTCTGCCACGCGAATGTCCTTCTCCTGGGGATGGATGTGTCAAGAGAATCTTGACAGATTGGAAAAGCTGAATTTCGGCGCGTGTGCATCGTGCCCCGAAAACCGGCTTTTGCGAGGCCTCGCTGGGTCCGTGCGCACTTCATACGGACCCGGCGTGGCCGGAATATTCGGCCCATTGTGCTTCAGATATGGGGTCATTTCTACTGTGTGTTCATTCACATATATAGTTGAGCTCAGTCACATGTCACTTTTTCAATATTTCATCAGCATTCTTGTATAAACAAAATCATTCATTTGGAATTAATTTCTAACTGGTCTTAATGTTCAGACCCTCCCTCATTAACTAGAAACAAACCTGAGTTTTTTTGAAGTAATCTAGTCCTCTTCCAATCTTGATCATCCACCCATTGTTGAATCTGTGACAGATAAAACATCTTACTCACAAATACAGACTCTAGAAAAATATTGTTGCTTTCTGAAAAAGAATGAAATACATAATAGACTTTCTAATGTTCTCAAAAGTTTCAAATATTATACATTCACAATACAACACATAGGGCTTAAAATTCCCCAGCCTGTCGTTATTTGATAAATAACAATTTTAGTGAATAAATGAGAACAAAAATTGCCATTTAAGGGGATAAATTTGGCCACAAAATATGCCCGTCATTAAAAAACGGCATTGCACGATGATTCGTGTTAAAAACCACAATCTCGCCAACTTTAGCCCGAGGCCTATCAACGGCAAAAATATTGGCCCCGGGAGGGGAGAAAACACATTGCAAAAAACAAAAACACAAAACATTTACAAGACCCTTAACTAAATAATTGCTGCAAAAGAATTAAAAACTTTAACTAACTTACCTTTTTTGCAGGTCTTCCTCCTTACCAACGTTTCTGAGGCTGCAACGCTTGCTTTTCTCGTGCGTTTTTATTTCTTCCCAAAAATGGATCGCTGAATGGCCAAACTTGGGCGGTTCAGTTTTTTTTTGCGTTGCACATTGGCGATTTGCTTTTTGGCGATATTTTGAAAATGCCATAAGGTTTGGGGAATCTTGTGCACTTCATTTTAAAGGTGAAAAAAATCACGTTAAAACATGTGTTCGGTTGGGGACATTCTAGCCCTTCGTACAAAAATGTTTTGAAAACAACATGAAATTATCACCTTGTAAAAGAGCTATTATACTTCACATTTGGAAAAAAAATTAATCCAGAAACTTACCAGTAAACTTACCATTCCAATTGTATTGAAGTCATTTTATATAAGTTGTATTAGGGAATGAAGAATAAATGCTGTGGCATTGCAGAAATATACTACTATATTGAATATATTTCATAAAAGTATAGAGTGTGATGTCCAAAATCCATGAACGAGTCCGTTCCGGATTCACAGTATTTCTGGATTTCAGAACATCTTTGCCTGGACCGAAGTTGTCGGGAGGGGGAGGAGGGGTCAGTCGGGCCGCCAGACGTCAGGGAGAGGAAGGTGTCAGTCGGGCCGCCAGGAGTATCGGTCAGGCCGAGGCCAGGGAAGGGTCGTGGGTGGGGGCGGTCGGGCTGAGCTGCGGAGGGAAGTCGGGCCACCGGAAATAGGGCGTGTTGGTCGGGAGGAGGAGGGGGTGAGCGGTCAGTTGGGCCAAGGTCGGTCAGGCCGCACGAGGTCAGGGGGCGGTCGGAGGTTGGGCCGAGGCGGCCGAAGCCGGGGGGAGGTCGGGTCGAGGCTGGGGGAAGTCGGGTGGCTGGAGATCGGGCTGCCGGAAGCCGGGGGAGGTCGCATTTTGGAACATTTTCTGGTTTGCGGACAACCCCGCCAAAGATCGGCCCAGTGAATGGATTCTGGAACTCTGGATTTTGGACGTTGCACTTGTATTTACTAATTTGGGGCACATTTAATTTTGTTAGTCTGTTGCTCATTTCACTTTAAGGGTTTGCGGAGGAAGGAGAAAGAATGGGAGCAATATTAGGGTTAAGTATAGCTATGATCCTCTAAAGTAATGAGCGATGTACTTAACAATGTAGCTAAAGCCAACAAGGTATTAGGTTATAGTAATAGAACCACACAGTATAAATCAATGGACACCATTTTGACACTACAGTGCGCTGGTCAGATTGCATCTAGGGTACTGTGCCTAGTTTTAGTTCCCCCACATGATGGGTGTAAGGGGACTAAAGAATAAAGGGTATGACATAAAATCAGGTTAAAGGGCGGAGCTCGTACTTGTGTGCTTATCTTTAAAAACTGCAGACCAAGTTAGAAAAGCCAGAGCAAGGTTAAAACTCTAGAACAACACATTCCAATAGACTGAAGTCGGCTCCACATGCTATGGGGAGATGGAGATGCAGCCAGTCTGATAAGAGTTAACGAATCAATGTAACTCCGCTGATTAGTTGTAGGCCAACCGGTGGTCGTAGATGATTGTACATGAGGACCTCACGCCTTGGAAACTGTATAACTGTGTGTGAAACCATCATTCGGGGAAGGTCCTGTCTTAGGTGGCTAAGACTGTGATGCTTCCCCTGCATATGCTTGAATAAAGATCGTAAAGTGAATCCAAGGTTTCGTCTGAATGATTCCGTGGTCGTTATAAGGGCTGGTGTCGATTCCTTATTTCAGGGAATCCACCTTGAAGAGGTCTTTTTACCCCAACAATGGGTGATATAGTGGCCTTGGAAAAGGTCTAGAGGAGAGCTGCATGAATGATTCTTAGCTTAAACAACCTCAGCTATGCTCAAGAAACTTAGTTTATTTACTTTAGAGCATCACTGACTTAGAGATGACCCGATAGAAGCTTATAAAATAACTAAAGGGATGGATAGCATCCATATTGATAGATTATTCCAGTTTGACAGATTGGGGAGAACCAGGAGACATTACTTTCCAGGGGACACGAATGTAAATTGTGCAAGAGTTAGAATAGACTGGATATTAGGCAGAGGTTCTTTTCCCAGAGAAGTGTGAGCCTCTGGAATACATTGCCAGCTGGTGTGGTGGATGCTGACTCTCTCTATGTGCCTTCAAGAGCGAGTTGGACCGGTTCCTGACTGGGACAGAGATCGTATCATAAAGTAGGTAAGTGTCTTTATAGATGATACTTTATAGATCACAGAATAGTACAACACAGAAGGAGGCCATTTGGCCCATCGAGTCTGCGCCTGCTCTTTCCATTCCCCCGTTCTTTCCCCATATCCCAACAATTGTTTTCTCCAAGTATTTATCCAATTCCCTTTTGAAGGCTACAATTGAATCTGTGTCCACCATCATCTCAGGCAGTACATTCTAAATCCTAACCATTCATTATGTAAAAAGATTTTTCCTCATAACGCATCTGGTTCTTTTGCCAATCACCTTAAATCTGTGCCCTCTGGTTATCAATCTTTCAGCCATTGGGAACAGTTTCTCTTTATTTACTCTATTTAAACCTTTCATGATTTTAAACACCTCTATCAAATCTTCTTTTAGCCTTCTCTGCTCCAAGCTTCTCCAGTCTATCCACTAACTGGAACCATTCCAGTAAATCTTTTCTGTACCCTTTCCAATGTCTCACATCCCTCCTAAAGTGTGGTGCCCAGAATTGGACACAATACTCCAGCTGGGGCCCAACTCGTGTTTTATAAACTTCCCGGCTTTTGTACTTGATGCCTCTATTTATAAAGTCCAGGATACCATGGGCTTTATTAACTACTTTGTTAACCTGTCCAGCCATCTTCAAAGATTTATGCACAAGCACCCCCGGGTCTCTCTCTCTTCTTGCACTCCCATTAAAATTGTACCATTTAAGCATGTATTGTCTCTCCTCACATTTTGGTAGGAAGAATATCACCTCACTTTTCTGCATTGAATTTCATCTGCTATGTGTCTGCCCATTCCACCAGCCTGTCTACGTCCTCTTGAAGTCTATTGCAATCTTCCTATATTACGTTTCCCACATTACAACAGTGACTACACTCCAAAAGTACTTCATTGGCTGTAAAGCACTTTGAGATGTCCGGTGGTTGTGAAAGGCTCTATATAAATCTAAGTCTTTTTCTTTCTTTCCTCACTTTTTACTACATTTCCAACTTTTGTGTCATCTGCAAATTTCAAATTGTGCTTGTAGCCCCATATCCAAATTATTAATGTACATCAAAAACAGCAGTGGTCCTAGTACTGAACCATGGGGAACCCCACTGTATACATCCATCCACTTGGTCCATGTGATCTCCTACACAGGTTTTGATCAACTGAGGGGTCAGAGAGGAATTTTATGGAGCATTTTTCCTCCTATTAGCCCTGTTTTATTGCCTCTCCTAGGAGATTACATGGCTGCAGGGGTGGTTGAGATGTGGAGTGGGGGGGGAGCAGGGGGGAGGGGATGGTAAGGGAAGTTAGTGTTCAGCCATGATGGTCCAAGCATCGTGGTGTGTGGCAAGCCTGATGGATCAGCTGGTCTTTTCCTGCCCGTCAATTTTATATGTTCCTAAAATCAAATCTGTCCAATCTAATTGTTGTGCATTGCCTCATGTGTCAATTACACAGCAGCACGAGCTGCTGGGGGCAAGAAGGCAGGCAGTCCTCAAATTTTGAATTTAAGACTTTGGATGAAGAATAAGGAGAGAACATATGAAATAGTAAAACTTTTAAAAGGAGTAGAGTTAGAGATTCAGATGCACATATTTTAAAAGTAGGACAAGTTAATTAAGCTATAAAAAGCAAATGGGATCCTAGGTTTTACAAATATTGGTACAGGTATACAGTAAAAGTAAAGAGATAATGCTAAACTTATATAAAACATTGATTAGGCTGTAGTTACAATAGTGGCCAGTTTTGGGGGCCTTACTTTAGGTAAGATGTCAGGATCATGGAAAGGGGCAGAAGACATTCACTAAGGTAATATTAGAATGAGAAACTTTAGTTATGAGAGCAAGTGATAGCTCTTTTCATTAGAATAAAGGTTAAGAGGAGATCTGGTACAGATATTCAAAAATAATGAAGTATTTTGATTGGGTAAATAGGGAAATACTATTTCCACTGGTCACTAAATAGAGGGCACAAATTTAAGATCATCACCAAAAGAACAAAAGGAGGTTAGGAGATTGTTTTTTTTTTAAAAACACAGGATTTGGGGCACAGAATTCCACAAACAATGATGGACATAGATTTATAATAGTTTTTAAAAAGGAAGTGGATAATTATTTTTGAATTTTTAAAAAAAAAGGTATGTGGAACGGGCAGCTCTTACAGAGAGGCTGCACAGGTGCAATGAGCCAAATTATCTTGTTCTGTGCTGTAATATTCTATGGTTCAAAGATTCTAGCATTCCAGTTTGTTAATTTCAGAACAGTTCCAAGTTCAAATTGCACACAGCATTCAATCACTGAACTGTATCAATTCATTGTCAGTTTTTTGGCCAGGAGCATAGAGGGAGCACTACCTGCAGGCAATTCCAGGTTCCACATGTATGCTGACAACACCCAGCTCTACCTCTATTGGCCCCTTCACTATCTCTCAATTTTCAAACTGCTTATCCGACATCCAATACTCGATGAGCAGAAATTTCCTCCAACTAAATATTGTATTTGGCCCCTGCCACAAACTCTGTTCCCTAGCTACCAACTTCATCCCTCTCCCTGGCAACTGTCTGAGGCTGAACCAGACGGTTCGCAACCATAGTGTCATATTTGATCCCGTGATGAGCTTCCGACCACATATCTGCGCCATCACTAAGCCCACCTACTTCCACCTCCGTATCATTGTCCGACTCTGCCCCTGTGCTTTAGCTCACCTGCTGCTGAAACCCTCATCCATGCCTTCATTACCTCTAGACTTGACTATTCCAACCCACTCCTAGCTGGCCTCCCATCTTCCACCCTCCATACATTTAAGCTCATGAAGAACTCTGCTGCCTGTATCCTAACTTGCACCTAGTCCCATTCACCCATCACCCCTGTGCTCGCTGCTCTACATTAGCTCACGATTGAGCAATGCCTCAATTTTAAAGTTGTAATCCTAGTTTTCAAATCCCTCCGTGGCCTCGTCCCTCCCTATCACTGTAATCTCCCCCAGCCCTACAACCCTACAAAATATCGGCGTTCCCCCCAATTCTGGCCTCTTGCGCAGCCCCGATTTCAATTGCTCCACCATTGGTGGCCGTGCCTTCAGCAGCCAAGGACCCAAGCTCTGAAATTCCCTCCCTAAACCTCACCCCTTCTCTACCTCTCTTTCTTTCTTTAAGACGCTCCTTAAAACCTACCTCTGACCAAGCTTTTGATCATCTGCCCTAATATCTCATGTGGCTCAGTGTCAAATTTTGTTTCATAATGCTCCTGGGAAGTGCCTTGGAATGTTTTACTATGTTAAAGATGCTATATAAATGCAAGTTGTTGTTTTTGAAGAAATGGCAAAACCAGAATTTTATTTTGTGTTCGATAATCCTAGGGGAGTGTTAATGGCGGTTTTGGAGGCACACATGCATAGAATTACATAGGATATGCAGCACAGAAACAGACCATTCGGCCCAACCAGTCCATGCAGGCGTTTATGCTCCACTCGACCCTCCTCCCGTCTTTCCTCATCTAAATCTATCAATATTACCGTCTCCCTCATATGCTTGTCTAGTGGGGGACTATTTTATATTGATGGCCTCTAGTTTTGCTCTTCTCCAGAAGTGGAAACATTGTCTCTGTATCCACTCTAGCAAAATCTTTCATAATTTTAAAAACCTCTTAGGTCACCCCTCAGCTGCCTTTTTGAGAGAGAAGAGACCCATCATGGTCATCATTTCCTGATATGTATACCCTCGCATTTCTGGTATCATTTTTGTAAATCTTCTCTGCACCATCTCCAGTGCCTCTATATCCTTACGATATGGCGACCAGAACTGTGTGCAGTACTCCAAGTGTGGTCCGATACATGTTTAGCATAACTTAACTACTTTTCAATTCGATACCTCTAGAAATAAACCCTAGTGCTTGGTTTGCTTTTTTATGGCCTTGCTAACCTGTGTCGCAACTTTGGGATTTGTGTATTTGTACTTTGAGATTCCTTTGTTCCTCTACCCCACCTAGACTCGCACCCTTCAAGGAATAAGTCACCTCCCTATTCTTGCTACCAAAATGTAATTCCTCACATTTGCCAATTATATGCCCATTCTGTAAGTTTATCCCATAATTTGTTGACTATCCCTGCCAATTTGGTGTAATCAGCAAATTTAGAAATTGTGTTTTTGATTCCAAGGTCTAAATTGTTAATATAAATTGTGAACAATAGTGGTTCCAGCACTGATTCTTGTGGAATACCACTACCCACTTTCCACCACTGTGAATAGCTACCTTTTACCCCTACTCTCTGCTTTCTGTGTTGAAGCCAGCTAGCTATCCATTCTGCTACTTGTCCCCTGACCTTGTTAATCAGTCTATTATGGGGTACCTTATGGAAGGCCTAACAAAAATCTAGATAAATTAATTACTATTATCTACTCTCTGTTACATCTTCAAAAAAGCAATGCTGCCCCACCATCTTAATGGAAAAGTGGAATATGCTAAGAAAAGCAGAAGCAAACTCTTGAACAAAAGCTGAATAATGCTAGAGGTGACAAATTAATAATAACTCAATTTAAAAAAAAAATACAATGATGCTACAAAGAAACTACCTGATTTCTCGGTCATGTATTGAAGAGGAGTGGTTCACCTCCAGGGTTACCCCATAACTCTGTAATGACTGCTTTATCTCTTCAAGGCCACTGGTCTGCTGCAAGTACCCACCACTCTAAAATGAAACAGGTGTTAAATAGATTAAACAGAAGATTAATCCATACTATACATTTTGTGTCCAATAGTAGTACATCAGTACTGTAGCATTAGCAGTACTGCATATAAGCTTCCAATAAAGCAAATTTATTTATAGAATCATTAAGTATGACAACTAACTAATCATACTTGGCATTTCCTCAAGGTATTTTCTCCCTTTCCTCCCAATTATGTCATAAGAACATAAGAAATAGGAGCAGGAGTAGGCTACCTGGCCCCTCATGCCTGCTCCGCCATTTAATAAGATCATGGCTGATCTGATCATGGACTCCGCTCCACTTCCCTGCCTGCTCCCGATAACCCTTTATTCCCTTATCGTAAAAAATCTGTCTATCTCCACGTTAAATATATTCAATGACCCAGCCTCCACGGCTCTCTGGGGCAGAGAATTCCATAGATTTACAACCCACTGAGAGAAGAAATTCCTCCTCATCTCAGTTTTAAATGAGTGGCCCTTATTCTGAGACGATGTCCCCTAGTTTTAGTTTCCCTATGAGCGGAAATATCTTTTCTGCATCCACCTTGTCGAGCCCCCTCATTATCTTATATTTTTTGATAAGATCACCTTTCATTCTTCTGAATTCCAATATGTATAGGCCCAAACTACTCAACCTATCTTCATAAGTCAACCCCCTCATCTCCAGAATCAACAGAGTGAACTGTCTCTGAACAGCCTCCAATGCAAGTATATCCTTCTTTAAATACGGAGAGCAAAACTGTACAAAGTACTCTAGGTATGGCCTCACCAATACCCTGTACAGTTCTAGCAGGACTTCTCTGCTTTTATACTCTCTCGCCCTTGCAATAAAGGCCAACATTCCATTTGCGTTCCTGATTACTTGCTGTACCTGCATACTAACTTTTTTTGTGTTCCATGCACAAGGACTCCCAGGTCCCTCTGTACTGCAGCACTTTGCAATTTTTCTCCATTTAAATTATAATTTGCTTTTCTATTTTTTTTCTGCCAAAGTGGATAACCTCACATTTTCCCACATTATACTCCTCCATCTGCCAAATTTTTGCCCACTCACTTAGCCTGTCTATATCCCTTTGCAGATTTTTTGTGTCCTCTTCACAATTTGCTTTCCCACCAATCTTTGTATCATCAGCAAACTTGGCTACATTACACTCTGTCCCTTCATCCAAATCATTAATATAGATTGTAAATAGTTGAGGACCCAGCACCGATCCCTGCGGCACCCCACTAGTCACTGTTTGCCAACCATAAAATGACCCATTTATCCCGATTCTCTGTTTTCTGTTAATTAGCCAATCCTCTATCTATGCTAATATATTACCTCCAACCCTGTGAACTTTTATGTTGTGCAGTAACCTTTTATGTGGCACCTTATCGAATACCTTCTGGAAATTCAAATACACCAGATCCACGTTCTTTTGTAGCATTCACGCTCCATAACCGAGGAGATGGGTGATCTGCTATAAGGTTTCTATCAATGTCGCTATGAAATCAGCTGCTAGGTAATGTACAAAAATAGCCCAGGACTCTTCTGCTTTCATATTAGATATGCAAATTAAATGCAAGTTTTTCCAAATGACTGGACCATGCTTGCAGATCTCATAGTGACCAGTTAAGGGGCAGACTGGGGAGGGGATGAGATGAGGGAAAGCAGGATTACTACATCCTTGCCCAAGGGCACATACCAGCTATAGTTAAATCAAGGACAAAATCTGCTCTTGGGTCCTCTGTCAGGGGGTGTGTAGTTCCCACAAATATAGATATAAAAATCCACTGACAATTCTTCAATTGGTGAAATTTGTTTCCTTCCCACTTTGCGAGGATATTTCCTTTTGCTCACCACCTCCTCACACTGATACAGCTAAGATTGTGAATAATGGTGTGTGGGATGTAAAAATATCTCAGATGTTTAAATTAACATTTATTCTGTTTGCAAAGAATTTGAAGGAATACAAATACACAGTATTTGAAAACTACACAAACCAACATTGTTAACATTCATGTCAGAGTGTTTATGCTCCACGGTAGTATAGTGGTTATGTTACTGAACTAGTAATCCAGAGGCTTGCACTAATAATCCGGGGACACGAGTTCAAATCCTACCACAGCAGCAGAAAACCCAACTGGTTCACTAATGTCCTTTAGGGAAGGAAATTTGCCGTCCTTACCTGGGTCTGGCCGATATTTGACTCTGGCCCTACAGCAATGTGACTGACTTTTAACTGCCCTCTGAAATGGCCTAACAAGCCACTCAGTTGTATCAAACCATCGCAACAAATTCAGCACTGTGGGAGTACCTTCACCACACAGACTGTGGCAGCTCACCACCACTTTCTCGGGCAATTAGAGATGGGCAATAAATGCCGGCCTTGCCCACATCCCGTGAACGAATTTAAAACAACAACATATTGCAGCATCCTCTAGTTGCAATTCTTATACTGAATTTATTTCTGGCTTGCAATCAAGACAATGGCTTTTTAACAGTAACATTATGATCCACTGTAAGTTACATACATCATCAAGTGAAGTCAGTAGATGGATAGTTTTCACTTTGCAAGGTCCTTTTACAAGCATCTCACAGAATCTCAAGAAGTTGTATAGCTATAAAATAAAATGCCACAAAGTCAGTATGATGTATAGTTTTGAAAATTGTAGCATTTGGCAGATTGTTAGTAAAATAGTTAGTATCAGTAATCTTAACAAATTAAGGCATAACTTCAAATACATAATGAAGCTCTTGATCTCTTAAGGGTACAGTAGTATACTTATCACCTGATGAACATGCCTGATGTATGGATCCTCCACCCAGACTTCAGTAACAAATGGATCCAAGTATGGTTTGAACAATTTTTCATAACTAAACCCAGTAGCATCTGCTGGAATTTTGATCTGTTCATGATATTTCCCTTCTGAAATACAGAAAATTAGCAAAAGGTTGTACACAAAATAAAAATCATCATTTTTCTATAACATTTGTAGTCACATACCTCATCATCATGGGCAGTCCCTCGGAAATCGAGGAAGACTAGCTTCCACTCCTGAAGTGAGTTCTTTGTTGGCTGAACAGTCCAATACGAGAGTCACAGGTGGGACAGATAGTCACTGAGGGAAGGGATGGGTGGGACTGGTTTGCCGCACGCTCTTTCTGCTGCCTGCGCTTGATTTCTGCACGCTCTCGGAGTTAAGACGCGAGGTGCTCAGCACCCTCCCGGATACACTTTCTCCACAGGGCGGTCTTTGGCCAGGGACTCCTAGGTGTCAGTGGGGATATCGCACTTTATCGGGGAGGCTTTGAGGGTGTCCTTGTAACGTTTCCGCTGCCCACCTTTGGCTCGTTTGTCATGAAGGAGCTCCGCGTAGAGCACTTGCTTTGGGAGTCTCGTGTCTGGCAATGTGAACTCTATGGTCGGTGCTTCAATTCTGGGGATGTTAGCCTGGATGAGGACGCTGATGTTGGTGCGCCTGTCCTCCCAGGGGATTTGTAGCAAATACCTAGCACCATAATTGATGCATACATGTCTTTATATTTCCAATGAGGTATTCTGCACATATGTATTACAACCCAACAATGGAATTTTTAAATTCTACTTCCCAAAAAATTAATTTGAAGCAAATACTAAACACACAAGTACATAGCAGTTTCACTTTAACATGGTTCTTTGGAGGTGTGGATTTTATATGCTAAAATTGTTTAGCAAGTATCTCACAAATAAAAAAAAATTTAATTTCCAACTGTCAGATTGCAATTCCTTATAGCAGTTTCATTCTTAATGTCCATACTTACTTTTTTTTATTGGGAAAAAATGTGGACCCTATGTCTTACTACTATTAACTGGACTTTCATTTGCAAGATACATCAGTTTGTTATCAGGAAGAAATCTATCTTCTTTTGGAAGTGTTAAAACGTAACAAAGCTTCTAACATTCCCCCAGGAGATTGATTTTATAAAGAACATTCTACTGGACTAATAATTCAGAGAACATGAGTTCAAATCTCACCATGGCAGTTTGAGAATTTGAATTCAATTCTTTAAAAATCTGAAAATTAAAAATGCTGGTATCAGTAAAAATGAAGGTGAAGCTGTCATACTGCCATTAAAAATAAACTATTGGTTAATTAATCTTTAGGAAAGGAAACCTATCGTCCTTACCTGGTCTGGCCAATGTGTGATTCCAGTCCAACACCAACATAACTGACTCATAACTGCCCTCTAAAGTGGTCTAGCTCAATTTTATCAAACAGCTGCAAATCATTTTCCTTTTTTTGTCCCATATTGAAATTGCTACTTATTTCCTTTGGTAGGAAGTATAAGGAGACCACATACTCCTTGGAAAATAAGTATCCAAATGGGGTAGAGGAATTACATAGGATATATGACACAGAAACAGGCCATTCGACCCAACCAGTCCATGCCGGCATTTATGCTCCACTCAAGCCTCCTCCCGTCTTTCCACATCTAAATCTATCCGCACAACCCTCTATTCTCTTTTCCCTCATATGCTTGTTTAGCCTCCCCTTATGCATCCCCTGAAAAGCATCTATACTATTCGCTTCAACCACTCTCTGTGGTCGTGAGTTTCACATTCCCACCACTCTTTGGGTAAAGAATTTTCTTTTGAATTCCCTATTGGATTTCTTGGTGACTATCTTATATTGATGGCCTCGAGTTATGCTCTTCCCCACAAGTGGAAACATTCTCTCTATATCCACTCTATCAAAAGCTTTCATAATTTTAAAGACCTCTATTAGGTCACCCCATCAGCCTTCTTTTTTCCAAGAAGACCCAGCCTGTTCATCCTTTCCTGATATGTATACCCTTGCATTTCTGGTATAATCCTTGTAAATCGTCTCTACACCCTCTCCAGTGCCTCTATATACTTTTTATAATATGGCGACCAGAACTGTACGTAGTACTAGGGCTAGAATTTCCATTATGATCGCTATCGCCCAAAAATGGACGATATTTCCAGCCTTAGTGTTTTTTTAATTTTCAGGATCGCTGGAATATCGCCCATTTTAAAGACCGCTAATTTCGGCTTTTTATTTTGGGTGATAGCCTTAGCGATGTGAAATGGGCCTTAGCGATGTATTCAGTCGTGCAAGGCTGGCATCCGTAGCAACGGCCGTTCTGCGCATGCGCGTTTCTTTTTAGCAAAGAAGTTTTCCCGCGATTCGGGTGATCAAGGGTCATTGCACATGCTCAGAAGAGTCAAAGAGAGAGAGAGGGGAGTGAGAAAGAAGCAGTTATCTGAGTTGATCATTGATTTAGTTATAATTTGAGCATTGTCTCTGTTCTTTAAACTGGAGTCTTAAATCTCGGCGGTGTTTATATTATTTTTACTCAAAAATGTCAAGCGATACAAGTGTGCAGCAGGAGGAGCTGTCAGGGAGAAGGAGGGCGAAAGCCTTTTCTGATGAAGCAAACGAGGCCCTCGTAAATGAGATGGAAAGTAGGTGGGGACAATTAACCCAGGGTGGCGTGGGAAACCTCACCCCCCCTCCCCACACCCATCAAAAATTATGGGGCGATATCACCGATGTTGTTTCCTCAGTGGCTCACGATAGGAGTGAGGCAGACCAGTACAGCAAGAGCTGGAATGGCCTGGTTGCTTCGGCAAGAGTAAGTATTAAATTGAGGTTTTAAATTGTAATGATCCACTGACTTCATTAGAATGTAAATCTGCCAGATTGTAATTAAGCCGGGTAATCTTGCGTAGGTTCCCTGCTAAGATTTGGACTGGGGTCGGAACCTGCGCCCTTTAAATCTAATTTTGCTCAGATACCTTACAGTTAATGAACAGTATTAATTATTATTATTTAAAGGAATGACTGAAAAGACAGACAGCAAACATTCAGCATTTCTACCATGTTAGTTTAGGAGAATTTGTGTGTGCTGTGAGCAAGTCTTTAACTTGGGCACCGTCTCCTTTTTGGTTACGTTGGTAGATGGGGTACGACTGAGCACTGAGGGGTCTGGTCACCTTTACCCAGACTGTGGGAGTCTCTCCGGCTGCTGTCACTCAGACAGCGACCCAGCCTGGACTGGGGGAGAGCTGCCCTGGCTCACTGTCTGCCCTGGGACACTTTAGAACAGAGCTCCGGCCACACGGAGGTCTCTGAGCACAGCCCATGGACACAGTGCCCCCTCCCATTTCACTCCTGTCATTGCCGAGCTCACCAGTGGTCCTGATTTTCCCCTACCTTGGGGAGCCTCCATCGATTCAAATAAACTGTCTGCCTCCTCTCAGGTGCCGAATGGCACGGCCTGTGGATGGGGACCTTCCTGGAGATTGTACGCGAGATGTTTGGTGTCAAGCATTAGTTCCCAAACACGATCTTATTAAATATTTTCTCTCAATGTAGATGTTATAACCATGCATCCATTGTGGATACAAACCGTATTAGCATATAAAGTTAGAATCTGTTTTTCCATAATAGTACCTGGTCAATTATATTATGCCATGCTCTTGTCACATTTACAGAGGAAGATATCTAAGAATCGGGTGGAGCAGCGGCGCACCAGAGGAGGCCCTGCTGAGATACACCTGCTCACCGATTTAGAGAAACGTACCGCAGCAGTAGTGGGCAGCCACAATCGTTCTGCCACCCGTGGTGGTGCAGATCCCGTTGTTACACCATGTGAGTAATGTGTAAAGCAGTGGTAATTTAAAGGCATTTCATTATAATATATGAATGATGTCATGTTATGCATGCAGCTTCTGTACTACTCTCAGGTTAAGAACATAAGAAATAGGAGTAGGCCATTTGGCCCCTCGCGCCTGCTCCGCCATTCAATAAGATCATGGCTGATCTGATCATGGATTCAGCTACACTTCCCTGCCCGCTCCCCATAACCCTTTACTCCCTTATCACTCAAAAATCTGTCTATCTCTGCCTTAAATATATTTAGTGACACAGCCCCCACAGCTCTCTGGGGCAGAGAATTCCATAGATTTGCAACCATATGATTTAATCATATGCAATGTCTCTCGTTCACATTTATTGCACTAGTGTTGCTCCTCGTATATATGCCAGCGCAGTGCAAGCATTCTCATGTCTACCCTTCTCTTTTAATAACCTCAATTATGTTTTGCAGCTACTCAGACTCCCGAGGCGCAAAGGGAGTCCCCTGTAACAACCCCTTTGCTTCTGCAGGTGGTCATCACCATGCATGCAGAAGACGAAAAAAATGAGGAGGAAGATGAGCTCCTGTCATCTGTGGTACCTGCGGCCACATCTTCATCGACAGATGAAGTAGCGGAGCCAAGCTGCTTGCAGCAGGTCACTCCAAGGTGTCCAGTGCCCACACCGACCCCTCGGAGGTTGAGTTGACGAGGTAGGCACGCACTGCAACGGGAAAATCCAAACGAGGACATGGTCTCACTATCAAAGGCGAGTGACGACATAGGTCGAGAGCACCTCCAGGCGGAAGCATTGCCACAATGTCCGCACTAATAACGGAGAGCATGGATCGGATCGTTGTGGCAATGGGGCAAACGACTGACTCTGTCCATGCCTTGTGGCTTGCGATAGTGTCGGGAGATGGCACTGCACCCCAAGGTGCCGTCCCACCAAGCACCAGGACAGATACGAGACAGGAGGAAGAACTTCCTTCTGACTCAGAAGATGTTTCTTCGGAAACGTCTTCTCCTTCAGCCACTGAGGAGATTCTGCCGACTTCACCCCCCACCTGCCTCCCTCCCCCCCCCACAGCAGCAGGCCTTGAGGTCCCCTGTTGCAAGATGTCTTGGTCCCATTACTCGGGGAGTTACTGGGAAACGGGGGGGTTAATAATGGGGGTTTAAGGTGCAGGAGGGAAGTGTGGCCGCAGGTAGGGAGTGGGTGTGCTGTACATAGTTATTGTTGTTAAAAATAAATTTTTGTTGAATGTTCACTGTTTGGGATGGTGGGAAGGTGTTGTTATATTATTGTTGTGTTACAAATGTTGTTGAGTGTGCGGGGGGGCGGGTGGTATATGTTTGTTCAAAACATTTTCACATTCGTCTTTAATTATTAAACATTTTTATTTAACTTTACAATTGTCCTGAAGTGTCTTCTAATAACGTAAAGTAAAGCATCAATACATTGACTGGAAACAATGGCCATGGCCAGGCCAGGCAAGGATGAAATGTCACGCAACTGTAACTGTCACCAATGTAAGTTCACACAAAGTGTTCATTTATGAGCTACTGATACAGCTGCGTAACTACCACGGGGCTTTTCCAGTGTGGCGGGGGAGGGGGGCGGGGGCGCGTAGGAGCATGGGTTCATCGCCAGGCTGATTGTCCTCCCAGAGGTCCTCGTCCTCCTCCTCGTCCTCCCCTCTCTCCTGAGGTGGACCAGAAGTCCCATCTGGCAATTGTTGCCCTCTCCTCATAGCTAAGATATGTAACATGCAGCATACCACAATGAACTCAGCGACCTGCTCATGGTGATATTGTAGACTGCCTCCTGAGTGGTCCATGCATCTGAAGCGCTCCAATTGTCTTTTTAACGATATTGCGTGTAGCGATATGGCTTTCATTGTAGCGCTTCTCAGCTTCTGTGGGTGGGGTCATGAGCCAGCTGGCAAGGCCATATCCTTTATCCCCCACCATCCAACCGTGACCTTGTGGCTGACTCTTAAACAGGTCAGAGACAGTGCTCTCACGCAAGATGTGCGCATCATGGATGCTGCCTGGAAAATTTGCATTTACTGCCATGATTATTTGCTAGTGGTCGACAAGGAGCTGCACATTCAGGGAGTGGAATCCCTTTCAGTTCCAAAACACCTCTGCATCCTGTAAAGGTGCTCGCAGGGCGATATGCGTACAATCTATTGCTCCCTGCACCTTGGGGAAGTTTGCTGTTCGCGAGAAACCTAAAGCACTCTCGGTCTGTGCCTCTCGGTCATAGGGAAGCTTATAAAGTCCATCCTGCATGCATAAAGGGTGTCAGTCACCTGGCAAATGCAGCAATGTGTGGCATGCTAAGAGATATCGCAAATGCCTGATGTGTAGAAGTGCCGCAGTAATCTTAACCTCAACGGGCAGTGCAGTCCTGATGGTGCTGATTGGCTGCAGATCTCCCTTAATTATCTGGTATATCTCACTGATCTCCTTTAGGAAGTGCACCCTCCTAGTACTCGTGTTATCGGACAAGTTCAGGTAGGATTGCTTATTCCTGTAAATGCGTTGGGTGCAATGTCTCCTCCTCTGCAGCAGTCTGTCATCTCTTTGGGCACATAATGCTCTTCAACATACCTTCTCCCATCTCTATTATGCAATATGTGATTAGTGATCAACACTGGTTGAGAAATTACAGGCCCCATCACTATAAATGCCTTTCATTTTCCTCAACAGATACAAATGTGATTAGATGATTGGCAAGAGTCAAAAAGGCCCTTAAAATCACTCACAAATTGATTCTCCTCACAAGCACTTGACGCAGCCTTTTATTACCGATCCTCAGAGTTAGAAAATGGCGTCCATCGTGCCGAGTACTGCCGAGTAAAGGTCAGGTGAATGCAGCTTTTCTTCAGTGTCTTTTTTGGCCAGCGATAATTTCGGCGAATTGTGGGCGAAATGCCAAAAGTAGTGGTTGGCGATAATCGGACGCAAGTTTCCATTTTCAGCACTAATCTCAGCCTTGCATGCGATGATGTCATTTAAAAAAAATTAAGCCGGGCGATGCAGCACATTCATGTGTGGCGAAAGTTGGGTCGCCGATAAATGGGCTATAATCGGGCGCTAGTTTCCACTTTTCAGCAAATATGGGTGTGATAGCCTGCATCTCAGCTCTTATATGGGCGCTAAAAGGGTGATGATGTGCCGACCGTCTAGTCCCAAGTGTGGTCTAACTAAGGTTCGATAACTTCCCTACTTTTCAATTCTATACCTCTCGAAATAAACCCTCGTGCTTGGTTTGCTTTTTTTACGGCCTTCCTCACCTGTGTCGCAACTTTTAGCGATTTGTGTATTTGTACTCGGAGATCCTCTACCCCACCTAGACTCTCACCCTCCAAGTAATAAATGACCTCCCTATTCTTCCTACCAAAATGTAATACCACACATTTATCTGTGCTGAACTTCATTTGCCAACCTGGGGGTGCAGATACACAGATCACTAAAAGTAGCGACGCAGGTTAATAAGGCCATAAGAAAAGGCAAACAAAGTAGTGTGCTCCATTTTGAGAGGGATAGAATTAAAAAACAAAGAAGTTATGTTAAACTTGTATAAAACCTTGGTTAAACCACATCGGAGTACTGTGAACAGTTCTGGTCTCCATTTTATAAAAAGGATATAGAGGCACAGGAGAAGGTGCAAAAATAATTTACTAGAATGATACCAGAACTGAGAGGTTATACTTAGCAAGGCAGATAGTGCAGGCTACGGGGCTCCAAGAAGTGACCTGATAAAAGTTTAAGATTACAAAAGCGTTTGACAGGGTAGACGTAGAGAAGATGCGGTCCTGACCAGAACGAGGGACCATAAATATATGATGGTCACTAATAAATCCAATAGAGAATTCAGGGAAACTTATTTACCTAGAGAGTGGTTAGAATGTGAAACTCTCTATCACAGGGAGTAGTTGAGGTGAACAGAGATGCATTTAAGGGGAAGCTAAATAATCACAGGAGGGAGGAAGGTATGAAAAGGATATGTTGATGGAGTTAGATGAAGAGGGGTGGGAGGAGGTTCGTGTGGAGCATAAACACTGGCATGGACCTGTTGGCCTATTTCTGTGCTGTAAATACTTTGTACTTTTTCTGCCACGTGAGCAGGCAGCCAACCTGCTCCTGACTTCTCTCAACACCAGTCTTAATGCTGTATGAAACAAACCCAAGGTGACTTAATTGACTTTTTTGACTCCCTATGGAAAGTAAATAACCTCTGCACAACACCACAATGAACATGTTCATCATTCAGTGTGTTGGAATTGTGGTCACAAACTCTCCAACTAGCATTAAGAAATATTGTAAACTAGAACACCAACGCACAGCACAATCCAGGTGTTTCCACTTCTTTTCTCTTTCCCTTATTTCCCCCCTCATCCACCCAAATCTCTTTGAATGAGTAATTCATGTTAGCATATCGTTTCAGTAATGTATGTATGCCTCAGTTTACCTGCCACCAGGGGGAGCAACTGTTGGGGGTCATTGGGCCACAGACACACATGTGCTGCCCTTGTGTATATAGAGAAAGCCTCCATGTTTAATACTCACTTTGAGAGCTAATAAAGTAGAGTCAGGTCGCACCTGATTAAGTTCACAGTACTAAGCCTATTGAGTTATTGCACACGCAACAGTTCCATGGGGCTGGCAGCTGCTCAGTACCACAATGAAGTATCCATTCTTCATATATGAGCCTAGACAGTGATTGTTAACAATGGGAGGACATCATAGCTGAGGCCAATTTTATCCTTGACATCAAAACATATGCTTTTTCCACCAGGAATAAAGAACCAGGCTGCTAGTTTTCCCCTTCTCAGTAATCAGGACACACTGAATCCAATTGTAGTTCGTCTCTTCCCCAGATGAGGTCAGTTAATTCAGCAGAGATCAGGAATCGAATAAGGAATTGTCCCAGTCTGCATGGCTCAGTACTATACTAAACAATGAATTGCCTATTCTAACTTAAGAAGCATTTGAAACATTGATAATTTGTTGCCAACCGAAAATGTAGTCTTCAAATCATTACATCTGATTGCTGAGCACCTCGAGTCTCAACGCCGAGAGCATGCAGAAATCAAGCGCAGTCAGCGGAAAGAGCATGCGGCAAACCTGTCCCACCTGTGACAGAGTCTGTGGCTCTCGTATTGGACTGTTCAGCCACGAAAGAACTCACTTCAAGAGTGAAAGCAAGTCTTCCTCGATTCCGAGGGACTGTCTATGATGATGACATCTGACATACAAAATATCCCAAATATGGGATGTAAAAATGTTAGTATATTTACAAAATACCTTCTTTCAGCTTATTCAGCTGCTTTTTAATTTGTTCTGCTCGATCCATGTAGTTTGTAATTTTCTGTCGATAGTGGACTTTTTTGGTGTCATCTTTTGTAGCTATTAAAACAAATAAAATTCCTTAATTAGCCTGCCAGCTGTTTTATATACGGTATAGAACAGTTTTGTATCCAACATTCTTTCTTCCTGCCCTTTCTTAGTCACTGACTTATGCTAGGATATGGTACATGGGTGTTGTGGCCCTCTGGTACCTCACCCAAGTGGCCATTCTTCATTGATATTTGGAAGACCGTTTGACCATGTGGAGGGGGCATCATAATTGAGGCCACTCTTCTCCTTAAACATGGACTTTCCAGAACGGGGTCACCATTATAATGATCCGGAGCTAGAACAGTGGCTGCTATTCTCCTTCCAAGCCCAGGGATGCTGCAGTCAATTGTTGTACAACACAAATTGGAGTTCAAACCTGGGACTTTCCAGGTTTATATGGTTCAGTATCAAATCCAGGATGGATTTACCTAATGAACAATCAGAGCAATAATGATGAACGGGGTACCAACATTATTTTGTAACTCAAATATAATGTGCATGAATAACACAATCTCAGTCACCAGGAGTCATACCATAATAAGGTTATATTGTACAAACGTGATAGAGTAACAGAGTTATGACCAGAATAGGAGGAAAATAATTCAACTATTAAGGCCAGGAGCATGTAACCTCCGTGCCCTTTGGATTATTTTTCCTGAAGTAATTTGGTGATTTATTCTTCCACATCACACTGTTCTCCAGTTAGTCTACATGTGTTCACTTCACTTAGCTAGTGTGACACACAATATTTTATGCAAATACAACAGATTAAACTTTTTTCATAACCATGTAACAACATGCATACAAAAGGTATCTACATTTACAATAAAGCATTAAGCAAATAATGTTCTTGACTTTTGAGATCAAAGTTTTGGCTAAGTAACTCACAACATAATAGTTATCATCAAACATGGAGACATTTTCATGTGGTTCACCCAGACATTGTGATGCATGCCTCCCACGGCCATGTTAAATACACAAGACTATGTAGCCGGAGGAGTCAACTGCCAGTGGATCACAAATCACCAAGTTGTGTGTTGAACGCGCGCACACACACACACACACACATTTTTCGGCTGAAGACATTGACTTTTGCTGATTACTCTTCCACAGACACAGTCAGTGCTCTGATATCTGTGTGTGTCGAGACGGAGAGTGTTGGCAGGCATTTCAACCACAGAGGGCATCAGAGTTGCATTCTCACTGAAATAGAAGCATAGAAAATAGGTGCAGGAGTAGGCCATTCGGCCCTTCGAGCCTGCACTACCATTCAATAAGATCATGGCTGATCATTCACCTCAGTACCCCTTTCCTGCTTTCTCTCCATACCCCTTGATCCCTTTAACCGTAAGGGCCATATCTAACTCCCCCTTGAATATATCCAATGAACTGGCATCAACAACTCTCTGCGGTAGGGAATTCCACAGGTTAACAACTCTCCGAGTGAAGAAGTATCTCCTCATCTCAGTCCTAAATGGCTTACCCCTTATCTTTAGACTATGTCCCCTGGTACTCGACTTCCCCAACATAGAGAACATTCTTCCTGCATCTAACTTGTCAAGTCCCGTCAGAATTTTATATGTTTCTATGAGATCCCCTTTCATCCTTCTGAATGCCAGTGAATGCAGGCCCAGTCGATCCAGTCGCTCCTCATATGTCAGTCCTGCCATTCCGGGAATCAGTCTGGTGAACCTTCGCCGCACTCCCACAAGAGCAAAAATTTCCTTCCTCAGATTAGGAGACCAAAACTGAACACAATATTCCAGGTGAGGCCTCACTTAGGCCCTGTACAACTGCAGTAAGACTTCCCTGCTCCGATACTCAAATCCCCTTTGCTGCCTTCACTGCCTGCTGAACCTACATGCCGACTTTCAATGACTGATGTACCATGACACCCAGGTCTTGCTGCATCCCCTCTTTTCCTAATCTGCTGC
Organism: Pristiophorus japonicus; assembly: GCF_044704955.1. NCBI lineage: Eukaryota > Metazoa > Chordata > Chondrichthyes > Pristiophoridae > Pristiophorus > Pristiophorus japonicus. The sequence continues at coordinate 126,140 of NW_027253970.1, forward strand.
CATTTAGATAATATTCTGCCTTCGTGTTTTTGCCTCCAAAGTGGATAACCTCCAGATATGCACTTTCCAGCAGGGCTCATCAGTGAGTGATCAGAAGCAGAATGTTAGGGTGATATTTTTACTTCTGTAATGTATTTGATCATGGGTTCTTTGCTTAAGAATTCATAGCAACACATTGCTATTCAGAGCTAATTGGTTTATTAGCAAAGGTGTAACAATCGATGTGACTATTTATACTGTCCTTTTTCAGTCCTTCTGCGCCTGCGTCCCCTCGAGACTCCGCCCGCGTCCCCTCGAGACTCCGCCCCTGATGCCTCCCGCCTGAAACCGGCATTGGAATTGGAGCTCCGAACCTGCAATCCGACCACGTTCTGTGAGCCTCCGAGTCACAGTGGTGGGGGGTGGGGAGAGAGATAGAGCTGAGCTACAAGCCCCCGGACCCCGAGGCTCCCGCTGAGCTGTGGCGGTGGGTGGCAGGGAGAGAGGTGGGGGATGGGGTGGGGAGAGAGGAAGGGGGGGGGAATGGGGTGGAGAGGGAGTGGGGGGGGGGGGAGAGGAGAGGAGAGTGGGGGGGGGGAGAGGAGAGGAGAGTGGGGGGGGGGGGAGAGGAGGGAATAATGGGGGAGAGGAGGGAATAATGGGGGGAGAGGAGGGAATAATGGGGGGAGTGGGGTGGGGAGAGGGGGGAGTGGGGTGGGGAGAGGGGGGAGTGGGGTGGGGAGAGGGGGGAGTGGGGTGGGGAGAGGGGGGAGTGGGTGGGGAGAGGGGGAGTGGGGTGGGGAGAGGGGGGAGTGGGGTGGGGAGAGGGGGTGGGGAGAGGGGGAGTGGGGTGGGGAGAGGGGGGAGTGGGGTGGGGAGAGGGGGGAAGGGGGTGGGGAGAGGGGGGAATGGGGTGGGGAGAGGGGGGAATGGGGTGGGGAGAGGGGGGGAATGGGGTGGGGAGAGGGGGGGAATGGGGTGAGTGGGAGAGGGGGGAAATGGGGTGGGGAGAGGGGGGGAAATGGGGTGGGGAGTGGGAGAGGGGGGAAATGGGGTGGGAGTGGGGAAGGGGGAAGGGGGGGAGAGGGGGGAAATGGGGTGGGGAGTGGGGAGAGGGGGAAATGGGGTGGGGAGTGGGGAGAGGGGGGAAATGGGGTGGGGAGTGGGGAGAGGGGAGAGGGGGGGAAATGGGGTGGGGAGTGGGGAGAGGGAGAGGGGGGAAATGGGGTGGGGAGTGGGGAGAGGGGGAAATGGGGTGGGGGGTGGAGAGGGGGGAAATGGGGTGGGGGGTGGGGAGTGGGGAGAGGGGGGAAATGGGGTGGGGGGTGGGGGGTGGGGAGGGGGGGAAATGGGGTGGGGGGTGGGGAGAGGGGGGAAATGGGAGAGGGGGGAAATGGGGTGGGGAGTGGGGAGAGGGGGGAAATGGGGTGGGGAGTGGGGAGAGGGGGGAAATGGGGTGGGGAGAGGGGGGAAATGGGGTGGGGAGTGGGGGAGAGGGGGGAAATGGGG